>NW_027489098.1:0-107142 GCF_050948215.1 Halictus rubicundus | reverse complement strand
GATAGGATAGAGGAAAGGATAGGATAGAGGATAGGATAGGATAGAGGATAGGATAGGATTGAGGATAGGCTAGGATATTGGATAGGATAGGATAGAGCAGACGATAGAGGATAAGATAGGATAAAGGAGAGGATAGGATAGAGAATAGGATAGGATAGAGGATATGATACGATAAGATAGAGAATACGATAGGATAGGATAGAGGATAGGATAGGATAGAGGATAGGATAAGATAGATGATAGGATAGGATAGAGGATAGGATAGTGGATTGGATAGGATAGAGGATAGGATAGGATAGAGGATAGGATAAGATAGATGATAGGATAGGATAGAGGATAGGATAGGGGATTGGATAGGATAGAGGATAGGATAGGATAGAGGATAGGATAGGATAGAGGATAGGATAGGATAGAGGATAGGATAGGATAGAGGATAGGATAGGATAGAGGATAGGATAGGATAGAGGATAGGATAGGATAGAGGATAGGATAGAGGATAGGATAGGATAGAGGATAGGATAGGATAGAGGATAGGATAGGATAGAGGATAGGATAGGATAGAGGATAGGATAGGATAGAGGATAGGATAGGATAGAGTATAGGATAGGATAGAGGATAGGATTGGATAGAGGATAGGATAGGATAGAGGATAGGATAGGATAGAGGATAGGATAAGATAGATGATAGGATAGGATAGAGGATAGGATAGGGGATTGGATAGGATAGAGGATAGGAGACGATAGAGGATAGGATAGGATAGAGGATAGGATAGGATAGGATATAGGATAGGATAGGATAGAGGATAGGAGACGATAGAGGATAGGATAGGATAGAGGATAGGATAGAGGATAGGATAGGATAGAGGATAGGATAGGATAGAGGATAGGATAAGATAGAGGATAGGATAGGATAGAGGATACGATAGGCTAGAGGATAGGATAGGATAGAGGATAGGATAGGATAGAGGATAGGATAGGATAGAGGATAGGATAGGATAGAGGATAGGATAGAATAGAGGATTGGATAGCATATAGGATAGGATAGGATTGAGGATAGGATAGGATAGATGATATTATAGGATAGAGAATAGGATAGGATGGAGGATACGATATTATAGAGGATTGAGGATAGGATAGAGTATAGGATAGGATAGAGGATAGGATTGGATAGAGGATAGGATAGGATAGAGGATAGGATAGGATAGAGGATAGGATAAGATAGATGATAGGATAGGATAGAGGATAGGATAGGGGATTGGATAGGATAGAGGATAGGAGACGATAGAGGATAGGATAGGATAGAGGATAGGATAGGATAGGATATAGGATAGGATAGGATAGAGGATAGGATAGGATAGAGGATAGGATAAGATAGATGATAGGATAGGATAGAGGATAGGATAGGGGATTGGATAGGATAGAGGATAGGAGACGATAGAGGATAGGATAGGATAGAGGATAGGATAGAGGATAGGATAGGATAGAGGATAGGATAGGATAGAGGATAGGATAAGATAGAGGATAGGATAGGATAGAGGATACGATAGGCTAGAGGATAGGATAGGATAGAGGATAGGATAGGATAGAGGATAGGATAGGATAGAGGATAGGATAGGATAGAGGATAGGATAGGATAGAGGATAGGATAGAATAGAGGATTGGATAGCATATAGGATAGGATAGGATTGAGGATAGGATAGGATAGATGATATTATAGGATAGAGAATAGGATAGGATGGAGGATACGATATTATAGAGGATTGAGGATAGGATAGAGAATAGGATAGGATAGAGGATTGGCTAGGAAAGAGGATAGGATAGGATAGAGGATAGGATAGGATAGAGGATAGGATAGGATAGACGATAGGATAGGATAGAGGATAGTATAGGATAGAGGATAGGATAGGATAGAGGATAGGATAGGATAGAGGATAGGATAGGATAGAGGATAGGATAGGATAGAGGATATGATAGGATAGAGGATAGGATAGGATAGGATAGAGGATAGGATAGGATAGAGGATAGGATAGGATAGAGGATAGGATAGGATAGAGGATAGGATAGGGGATTGGATAGGATAGAGGATAGGAGACGATAGAGGATAGGATAGGATAGAGGATAGGATAGGATAGATGATAGGATAGGATAGAGGATTGGATAGGATAGAGGATAGGATAGGATAGAGGAAAGGATAGGATAGAGGATAGGATAGGATAGAGGATAGGATAGGATTGAGGATAGGCTAGGATATTGGATAGGATAGGATAGAGCAGACGATAGAGGATAAGATAGGATAAAGGAGAGGATAGGATAGAGAATAGGATAGGATAGAGGATATGATACGATAAGATAGAGAATACGATAGGATAGGATAGAGGATAGGATAGGATAGAGGATAGGATAAGATAGATGATAGGATAGGATAGAGGATAGGATAGTGGATTGGATAGGATAGAGGATAGGATAGGATAGAGGATAGGATAAGATAGATGATAGGATAGGATAGAGGATAGGATAGGGGATTGGATAGGATAGAGGATAGGATAGGATAGAGGATAGGATAGGATAGAGGATAGGATAGGATAGAGGATAGGATAGGATAGAGGATAGGATAGGATAGAGGATAGGATAGGATAGAGGATAGGATAGGATAGAGGATAGGATAGGATAGAGGATAGGATAGGATAGAGGATAGGATAGGATAGAGGATAGGATAGGATAGAGGATAGGATAGGATAGAGGATAGGATAGGATAGAGGATAGGATAGGATAGAGAATAGGATAGGATGGAGGATACGATATTATAGAGGATTGAGGATAGGATAGAGAATAGGATAGGATAGAGGATTGGCTAGGAAAGAGGATAGGATAGGATAGAGGATAGGATAGGATAGAGGATAGGATAGGATAGACGATAGGATAGGATAGAGGATAGGATAGGATAGAGGATAGGATAGAATAGAGGATTGGATAGCATATAGGATAGGATAGTATTGAGGATAGGATAGGATAGATGATATGATAGGATAGAGGATAGGATAGGATAGGATAGAGGATAGGATAGGATAGAGGATAGGATAGGATAGAGGATAGGATAGGATAGAGGATAGGATAGGATAGAGGATAGGATAGGATAGAGGATAGGATAGGATAGAGGATAGGATAGGATAGGATAGAGGATAGGATAGGGTAGAGGATAGGATAGGATAGAGGATAGGATAGGATAGAGGATAGGATAGGATAGAGGATAGGATAGGATAGAGGATAGGATAGGATAGAGGATAGGATAGGATAGAGGATAGGATAGGATAGAGGATAGGATAGGATAGAGGATAGGATAGGATAGAGGATAGGATTGGATAGAGGTTAGGATAGGATAGAGGATAGGATAGGATAGAGGATAGGATAGGATAGAGGATAGGATAGGATAGAGGATAGGATAGGATAGAGGATAGGATAGGATAGAGGATAGGATAGGATAGAGGATAGGATAGGATAGAGGATAGGATAGGATAGAGGATAGGATAGGATAGAGGATAGGATAGGATAGAGGATATGATAGGATAGAGGATAGGATAGGATAGGATAGAGGATAGGATAGGATAGAGGATAGGATAGGATAGAGGATAGGATAGGATAGAGGAAAGGATAGGATAGAGGATAGGATAGGATAGAGGATAGGATAGGATTGAGGATAGGCTAGGATATTGGATAGGATAGGATAGAGCAGACGATAGAGGATAAGATAGGATAAAGGAGAGGATAGGATAGAGAATAGGATAGGATAGAGGATATGATACGATAAGATAGAGAATACGATAGGATAGGATAGAGGATAGGATAGGATAGAGGATAGGATAAGATAGATGATAGGATAGGATAGAGGATAGGATAGTGGATTGGATAGGATAGAGGATAGGATAGGATAGAGGATAGGATAAGATAGATGATAGGATAGGATAGAGGATAGGATAGGGGATTGGATAGGATAGAGGATAGGATAGGATAGAGGATAGGATAGGATAGAGGATAGGATAGGATAGAGGATAGGATAGGATAGAGGATAGGATAGGATAGAGGATAGGATAGGATAGAGGATAGGATAAGATAGATGATAGGATAGGATAGAGGATAGGATAGGGGATTGGATAGGATAGAGGATAGGAGACGATAGAGGATAGGATAGGATAGAGGATAGGATAGGATAGGATATAGGATAGGATAGGATAGAGGATAGGAGACGATAGAGGATAGGATAGGATAGAGGATAGGATAGAGGATAGGATAGGATAGAGGATAGGATAGGATAGAGGATAGGATAGGATAGAGGATAGGATAAGATAGATGATAGGATAGGATAGAGGATAGGATAGGGGATTGGATAGGATAGAGGATAGGATAGGATAGAGGATAGGATAGGATAGAGGATAGGATAGGATAGAGGATAGGATAGGATAGAGGATAGGATAGGATAGAGGATAGGATAGGATAGAGGATAGGATAGGATAGAGGATAGGATAGAGGATAGGATAGGATAGAGGATAGGATAGGATAGAGGATAGGATAAGATAGAGGATAGGATAGGATAGAGGATACGATAGGCTAGAGGATAGGATAGGATAGAGGATAGGATAGGATAGAGGATAGGATAGGATAGAGGATACGATAGGATAGAGGATAGGATAGGATAGAGGATAGGATAGAATAGAGGATTGGATAGCATATAGGATAGGATAGTATTGAGGATAGGATAGGATAGATGATATTATAGGATAGAGAATAGGATAGGATGGAGGATACGATATTATAGAGGATTGAGGATAGGATAGAGAATAGGATAGGATAGAGGATTGGCTAGGAAAGAGGATAGGATAGGATAGAGGATAGGATAGGATAGAGGATAGGATAGGATAGACGATAGGATAGGATAGAGGATAGTATAGGATAGAGGATAGGATAGGATAGAGGATAGGATAGGATAGAGGATAGGATAGGATAGAGGATAGGATAGGATAGAGGATATGATAGGATAGAGGATAGGATAGGATAGGATAGAGGATAGGATAGGATAGAGGATAGGATAGGATAGAGGATAGGATAGGATAGAGGATAGGATAGGATAGAGGATAGGATAGGATAGAGGATAGGATAGGATAGAGGATAGGATAGGATAGAGGATAGGATAGGATAGAGGATAGGATAGGATAGAGGATAGGATAAGATAGATGATAGGATAGGATAGAGGATAGGCTAGGGGATTGGATAGGATAGAGGATAGGAGACGATAGAGGATAGGATAGGATAGAGGATACTATAGGATAGAGGATAGGATAGGGGCTAGTGGATACGACAGGCCAAAGGATAGGATAGGATAGAGGATAGGATACAGGATAGGATAGGATGCAGGATACGATATTATAGAGGAGAGAATAGGATAGAGGATAGGATTAGATAGAGGATAGGATATAGGATAGGATAGGATAGAGTATAGGATAGAATAGAGGATAGGATAGAAGATTGGATGGGATGGAGGATTGCATACGATAGAGGATAGGATAGGATAGAGGATTCGATAGAGGATTGGATAGTAGAAAGGAGAGGTTAGGATAGAGGATAGGATAGGATTGAGGATAGGATAGGCTATTGGATAGGATAGGATAGAGCAGACGATAGAGGATAAGATAGGATAAAGGAGAGGATAGGATAGAGAATAGGATAGGATAGAGGATATGATACGATAAGATAGAGATTAAGATAGGATAGGATAGAGGATAGGATAAGATAGATGATAGGATAGGATAGAGGATAGGATAGGGGATTGGATATGATAGAGGATAGGAGACGATAGAGGATAGGATAGGATAGAGGATAGGATAGGATAGAGGATAGGATAGGATAGAGGATAGGATAAGATAGATGATAGGATAGGATAGAGGATAGGATAGGGGATTGGATAGGATAGAGGATAGGAGACGATAGAGGATAGGATAGGATGGAGGATAGGATAGGATAGAGGATAGGATAGGATAGAGGATAGGATAGGATAGAGGATAGGATTGGATAGAGGTTAGGATAGGATAGAGGATAGGATAGGATAGAGGATAGGATAGGATAGAGGATAGGATAGGATAGAGGATAGGATAGGATAGAGGATAGGATAGGATAGAGGATAGGATAGGATAGAGGATAGGATAGGATAGAGGATAGGATAGGATAGAGGATAGGATAGGATAGAGGATAGGATAGGATAGAGGATAGGATAGGATAGAGGATAGGATAGGATAGAGGATAGGATAGGATAGAGGATAGGATAGGATAGAGGATAGGATAGGATAGAGGATAGGATAGGATAGAGGATATGATAGGATAGAGGATAGGATAGGATAGGATAGAGGATAGGATAGGATAGAGGATAGGATAGGATAGAGGATAGGATAGGATAGAGGAAAGGATAGGATAGAGGATAGGATAGGATAGAGGATAGGATAGGATTGAGGATAGGCTAGGATATTGGATAGGATAGGATAGAGCAGACGATAGAGGATAAGATAGGATAAAGGAGAGGATAGGATAGAGAATAGGATAGGATAGAGGATATGATACGATAAGATAGAGAATACGATAGGATAGGATAGAGGATAGGATAGGATAGAGGATAGGATAAGATAGATGATAGGATAGGATAGAGGATAGGATAGGGGATTGGATAGGATAGAGGATAGGATAGGATAGAGGATAGGATAGGATAGAGGATAGGATAGGATAGAGGATAGGATAGGATAGAGGATAGGATAGGATAGAGGATAGGATAGGATAGAGGATAGGATAGGATAGAGGATAGGATAGAGGATAGGATAGGATAGAGGATAGGATAGGATAGAGGATAGGATAGGATAGAGGATAGGATAGGATAGAGGATAGGATAGGATAGAGGATAGGATAGGATAGAGGATAGGATAGGATAGAGTATAGGATAGGATAGAGGATAGGATTGGATAGAGGATAGGATAGGATAGAGGATAGGATAGGATAGAGGATAGGATAAGATAGATGATAGGATAGGATAGAGGATAGGATAGGGGATTGGATAGGATAGAGGATAGGAGACGATAGAGGATAGGATAGGATAGAGGATAGGATAGGATAGGATATAGGATAGGATAGGATAGAGGATAGGAGACGATAGAGGATAGGATAGGATAGAGGATAGGATAGAGGATAGGATAGGATAGAGGATAGGATAGGATAGAGGATAGGATAAGATAGAGGATAGGATAGGATAGAGGATACGATAGGCTAGAGGATAGGATAGGATAGAGGATAGGATAGGATAGAGGATAGGATAGGATAGAGGATAGGATAGGATAGAGGATAGGATAGAATAGAGGATTGGATAGCATATAGGATAGGATAGGATTGAGGATAGGATAGGATAGATGATATTATAGGATAGAGAATAGGATAGGATGGAGGATACGATATTATAGAGGATTGAGGATAGGATAGAGTATAGGATAGGATAGAGGATAGGATTGGATAGAGGATAGGATAGGATAGAGGATAGGATAGGATAGAGGATAGGATAAGATAGATGATAGGATAGGATAGAGGATAGGATAGGGGATTGGATAGGATAGAGGATAGGAGACGATAGAGGATAGGATAGGATAGAGGATAGGATAGGATAGGATATAGGATAGGATAGGATAGAGGATAGGATAGGATAGAGGATAGGATAAGATAGATGATAGGATAGGATAGAGGATAGGATAGGGGATTGGATAGGATAGAGGATAGGAGACGATAGAGGATAGGATAGGATAGAGGATAGGATAGAGGATAGGATAGGATAGAGGATAGGATAGGATAGAGGATAGGATAAGATAGAGGATAGGATAGGATAGAGGATACGATAGGCTAGAGGATAGGATAGGATAGAGGATAGGATAGGATAGAGGATAGGATAGGATAGAGGATAGGATAGGATAGAGGATAGGATAGGATAGAGGATAGGATAGAATAGAGGATTGGATAGCATATAGGATAGGATAGGATTGAGGATAGGATAGGATAGATGATATTATAGGATAGAGAATAGGATAGGATGGAGGATACGATATTATAGAGGATTGAGGATAGGATAGAGAATAGGATAGGATAGAGGATTGGCTAGGAAAGAGGATAGGATAGGATAGAGGATAGGATAGGATAGAGGATAGGATAGGATAGACGATAGGATAGGATAGAGGATAGTATAGGATAGAGGATAGGATAGGATAGAGGATAGGATAGGATAGAGGATAGGATAGGATAGAGGATAGGATAGGATAGAGGATATGATAGGATAGAGGATAGGATAGGATAGGATAGAGGATAGGATAGGATAGAGGATAGGATAGGATAGAGGATAGGATAGGATAGAGGATAGGATAGGGGATTGGATAGGATAGAGGATAGGAGACGATAGAGGATAGGATAGGATAGAGGATAGGATAGGATAGATGATAGGATAGGATAGAGGATTGGATAGGATAGAGGATAGGATAGGATAGAGGAAAGGATAGGATAGAGGATAGGATAGGATAGAGGATAGGATAGGATTGAGGATAGGCTAGGATATTGGATAGGATAGGATAGAGCAGACGATAGAGGATAAGATAGGATAAAGGAGAGGATAGGATAGAGAATAGGATAGGATAGAGGATATGATACGATAAGATAGAGAATACGATAGGATAGGATAGAGGATAGGATAGGATAGAGGATAGGATAAGATAGATGATAGGATAGGATAGAGGATAGGATAGTGGATTGGATAGGATAGAGGATAGGATAGGATAGAGGATAGGATAAGATAGATGATAGGATAGGATAGAGGATAGGATAGGGGATTGGATAGGATAGAGGATAGGATAGGATAGAGGATAGGATAGGATAGAGGATAGGATAGGATAGAGGATAGGATAGGATGGAGGATAGGATAGGATAGAGGATAGGATAGGATAGAGGATAGGATAGAGGATAGGATAGGATAGAGGATAGGATAGGATAGAGGATAGGATAGGATAGAGGATAGGATAGGATAGAGGATAGGATAGGATAGAGGATAGGATAGGATAGAGTATAGGATAGGATAGAGGATAGGATTGGATAGAGGATAGGATAGGATAGAGGATAGGATAGGATAGAGGATAGGATAAGATAGATGATAGGATAGGATAGAGGATAGGATAGGGGATTGGATAGGATAGAGGATAGGAGACGATAGAGGATAGGATAGGATAGAGGATAGGATAGGATAGGATATAGGATAGGATAGGATAGAGGATAGGAGACGATAGAGGATAGGATAGGATAGAGGATAGGATAGAGGATAGGATAGGATAGAGGATAGGATAGGATAGAGGATAGGATAAGATAGAGGATAGGATAGGATAGAGGATACGATAGGCTAGAGGATAGGATAGGATAGAGGATAGGATAGGATAGAGGATAGGATAGGATAGAGGATAGGATAGGATAGAGGATAGGATAGAATAGAGGATTGGATAGCATATAGGATAGGATAGTATTGAGGATAGGATAGGATAGATGATATTATAGGATAGAGAATAGGATAGGATGGAGGATACGATATTATAGAGGATTGAGGATAGGATAGAGAATAGGATAGGATAGAGGATTGGCTAGGAAAGAGGATAGGATAGGATAGAGGATAGGATAGGATAGAGGATAGGATAGGATAGACGATAGGATAGGATAGAGGATAGTATAGGATAGAGGATAGGATAGGATAGAGGATAGGATAGGATAGAGGATAGGATAGGATAGAGGATAGGATAGGATAGAGGATATGATAGGATAGAGGATAGGATAGGATAGGATAGAGGATAGGATAGGATAGAGGATAGGATAGGATAGGATAGAGGATAGGATAGGATAGAGGATAGGATAGGATAGAGGATAGGATAGGATAGAGGATAGGATAGGATAGAGGATAGGATAGGATAGAGGATAGGATAGGATAGAGGATAGGATAGGATAGAGGATAGGATAGGATAGAGGATAGGATAGGATAGAGGATAGGATAGGATAGAGGATAGGATAGGATAGAGGATAGGATAAGATAGATGATAGGATAGGATAGAGGATAGGCTAGGGGATTGGATAGGATAGAGGATAGGAGACGATAGAGGATAGGATAGGATGGAGGATAGGATAGGATAGAGGATAGGATAGGATAGAGGATAGGATAGGATAGAGGATAGGATTGGATAGAGGTTAGGATAGGATAGAGGATAGGATAGGATAGAGGATAGGATAGGATAGAGGATAGGATAGGATAGAGGATAGGATAGGATAGAGGATAGGATAGGATAGAGGATAGGATAGGATAGAGGATAGGATAGGATAGAGGATAGGATAGGATAGAGGATAGGATAGGATAGAGGATAGGATAGGATAGAGGATAGGATAGGATAGAGGATAGGATAGGATAGAGGATAGGAGACGATAGAGGATAGGATAGGATAGAGGATAGGATAGAGGATAGGATAGGATAGAGGATAGGATAGGATAGAGGATAGGATAGGATAGAGGATAGGATAGGATTGAGGATAGGATAGGATAGAGGATAGGATAGGATAGAGGATAGGATAGGATAGAGGATAGGATAAGATAGATGATAGGATAGGATAGAGGATAGGATAGGGGATTGGATAGGATAGAGGTAGGAGACGATAGAGGATAGGATAGGATAGCGGATAGGATAAGATAGATGATAGGATAGGATAGAGGATAGGATAGGGGATTGGATAGGATAGAGGATAGGAGACGATAGAGGATAGGATAGGATAGAGGATAGGATAGAGGATAGGATAGAGGATAGGATAGGATAGAGGATAGGATAGGATATTGGATCGGATAGGATAGAGCAGACGATAGAGCATAAGATAGGATAAAGGAGAGGATAGGATAGAGAATAGGATAGGATAGAGGATATGATACGATAAGATAGAGAATACGATAGGATAGGATAGAGGATAGGATAGGATAGAGGATAGGATAGGATAGAGGATAGGATAGAATAGAGGATTGGATAGCATATAGGATAGGATAGGATTGAGGATAGGATAGGATAGATGATATTATAGGATAGAGAATAGGATAGGATAGAGGATATGATACGATAAGATAGAGATTACGATAGGATAGGATAGAGGATAGGATAAGATAGATGATAGGATAGGATAGAGGATAGGATAGGGGATTGGATAGGATAGAGGATAGGAGACGATAGAGGATAGGATAGGATAGAGGATAGGATAGGATAGAGGATAGGATAGGATAGAGGATAGGATAGGATAGAGGATAGGATAGGATAGAGGATAGGATAGGATAGAGTATAGGATAGGATAGAGGATAGGATTGGATAGAGGATAGGATAGGATACAGGATAGGATAGGATAGAGGATAGGATAAGATAGATGATAGGATAGGATAGAGGATAGGATAGGGGATTGGATAGGATAGAGGATAGGAGACGATAGAGGATAGGATAGGATAGAGGATAGGATAGGATAGGATATAGGATAGGATAGGATAGAGGATAGGAGACGATAGAGGATAGGATAGGATAGAGGATAGGATAGAGGATAGGATAGGATAGAGGATAGGATAGGATAGAGGATAGGATAAGATAGAGGATAGGATAGGATAGAGGATACGATAGGCTAGAGGATAGGATAGGATAGAGGATAGGATAGGATAGAGGATAGGATAGGATAGAGGATAGGATAGGATAGAGGATAGGATAGAATAGAGGATTGGATAGCATATAGGATAGGATAGTATTGAGGATAGGATAGGATAGATGATATTATAGGATAGAGAATAGGATAGGATGGAGGATACGATATTATAGAGGATTGAGGATAGGATAGAGAATAGGATAGGATAGAGGATTGGCTAGGAAAGAGGATAGGATAGGATAGAGGATAGGATAGGATAGAGGATAGGATAGGATAGACGATAGGATAGGATAGAGGATAGGATAGGATAGAGGATAGGATAGGATAGAGGATAGGATAGGATAGAGGATAGGATAGGATAGAGGATAGGATAGGATAGAGGATAGGATAGGATAGAGGATAGGATAGGATAGAGGATAGGATAGGATAGAGGATAGGATAGAGGATAGGATAGGATAGAGGATAGGATAGGATATTGGATCGGATAGGATAGAGCAGACGATAGAGCATAAGATAGTATAAAGGAGAGGATAGGATAGAGAATAGGATAGGATAGAGGATATGATACGATAAGATAGAGAATACGATAGGATAGGATAGAGGATAGGATAGGATAGAGGATAGGATAGGATAGAGGATAGGATAGAATAGAGGATTGGATAGCATATAGGATAGGATAGGATTGAGGATAGGATAGGATAGATGATATTATAGGATAGAGAATAGGATAGGATAGAGGATATGATACGATAAGATAGAGATTACGATAGGATAGGATAGAGGATAGGATAAGATAGATGATAGGATAGGATAGAGGATAGGATAGGGGATTGGATAGGATAGAGGATAGGAGACGATAGAGGATAGGATAGGATAGAGGATAGGATAGGATAGAGGATAGGATAGGATAGAGGATAGGATAGGATAGAGGATAGGATAGGATAGAGGATAGGATAGGATAGAGTATAGGATAGGGTAGAGGATAGGATTGGATAGAGGATAGGATAGGATAGAGGATAGGATAGGATAGAGGATAGGATAAGATAGATGATAGGATAGGATAGAGGATAGGATAGGGGATTGGATAGGATAGAGGAGAGGAGACGATAGAGGATAGGATAGGATAGAGGATAGGATAGGATAGGATATAGGATAGGATAGGATAGAGGATAGGAGACGATAGAGGATAGGATAGGATAGAGGATAGGATAGAGGATAGGATAGGATAGAGGATAGGATAGGATAGAGGATAGGATAAGATAGAGGATAGGATAGGATAGAGGATACGATAGGCTAGAGGATAGGATAGGATAGAGGATAGGATAGGATAGAGGATAGGATAGGATAGAGGATAGGATAGGATAGAGGATAGGATAGAATAGAGGATTGGATAGCATATAGGATAGGATAGTATTGAGTATAGGATAGGATAGATGATATTATAGGATAGAGAATAGGATAGGATGGAGGATACGATATTATAGAGGATTGAGGATAGGATAGAGAATAGGATAGGATAGAGGATTGGCTAGGAAAGAGGATAGGATAGGATAGAGGATAGGATAGGATAGAGGATAGGATAGGATAGACGATAGGATAGGATAGAGGATAGTATAGGATAGAGGATAGGATAGGATAGAGGATAGGATAGGATAGAGGATAGGATAGGATAGAGGATAGGATAGGATAGAGGATATGATAGGATAGAGGATAGGATAGGATAGGATAGAGGATATGATAGGATAGAGGATAGGATAGGATAGGATAGAGGATAGGATAGGATAGAGGATAGGATAGGATAGAGGATAGGATAGGATAGAGGATAGGATAGGATAGAGGATAGGATAGGATAGAGGATAGGATAGGATAGAGGATAGGATAGGATAGAGGATAGGATAAGATAGATGATAGGATAGGATAGAGGATAGGCTAGGGGATTGGATAGGATAGAGGATAGGAGACGATAGAGGATAGGATAGGATAGAGGATACTATAGGATAGAGGATAGGATAGGGGCTAGTGGATACGACAGGCCAAAGGATAGGATAGGATAGAGGATAGGATACAGGATAGGATAGGATGCAGGATACGATATTATAGAGGAGAGAATAGGATAGAGGATAGGATTAGATAGAGGATAGGATATAGGATAGGATAGGATAGAGTATAGGATAGAATAGAGGATAGGATAGAAGATTGGATGGGATGGAGGATTGCATACGATAGAGGATAGGATAGGATAGAGGATTCGATAGAGGATTGGATAGTAGAAAGGAGAGGTTAGGATAGAGGATAGGATAGGATTGAGGATAGGATAGGCTATTGGATAGGATAGGATAGAGCAGACGATAGAGGATAAGATAGGATAAAGGAGAGGATAGGATAGAGAATAGGATAGGATAGAGGATATGATACGATAAGATAGAGATTAAGATAGGATAGGATAGAGGATAGGATAAGATAGATGATAGGATAGGATAGAGGATAGGATAGGGGATTGGATATGATAGAGGATAGGAGACGATAGAGGATAGGATAGGATAGAGGATAGGATAGGATAGAGGATAGGATAGGATAGAGGATAGGATAGGATAGAGGATAGGATAGGATAGAGGATAGGATAGGATAGAGGATAGGATAGGATAGAGGATAGGATAATATAGAGGATA
The DNA here is from genome assembly GCF_050948215.1 of Halictus rubicundus. Taxonomy (NCBI): domain Eukaryota; kingdom Metazoa; phylum Arthropoda; class Insecta; order Hymenoptera; family Halictidae; genus Halictus; species Halictus rubicundus. Next base: position 92,724 of record NW_027489098.1, on the reverse strand, counting down.
GGATAGGATAGAGGATAGGATAGGATAGAGGATAGGAGACGATAGAGGATAGGATAGGATAGAGGATAGGATAGAGGATAGGATAGGATAGAGGATAGGATAGGATAGAGGATAGGATAGGATAGAGGATAGGATAGGATTGAGGATAGGATAGGATAGAGGATAGGATAGGATAGAGGATAGGATAGGATAGAGGATAGGATAAGATAGATGATAGGATAGGATAGAGGATAGGATAGGGGATTGGATAGGATAGAGGATAGGAGACGATAGAGGATAGGATAGGATAGCGGATAGGATAAGATAGATGATAGGATAGGATAGAGGATAGGATAGGGGATTGGATAGGATAGAGGATAGGAGACGATAGAGGATAGGATAGGATAGAGGATAGGATAGAGGATAGGATAGAGGATAGGATAGGATAGAGGATAGGATAGGATATTGGATCGGATAGGATAGAGCAGACGATAGAGCATAAGATAGGATAAAGGAGAGGATAGGATAGAGAATAGGATAGGATAGAGGATATGATACGATAAGATAGAGAATACGATAGGATAGGATAGAGGATAGGATAGGATAGAGGATAGGATAGGATAGAGGATAGGATAGAATAGAGGATTGGATAGCATATAGGATAGGATAGGATTAAGGATAGGATAGGATAGATGATATTATAGGATAGAGAATAGGATAGGATAGAGGATATGATACGATAAGATAGAGATTACGATAGGATAGGATAGAGGATAGGATAAGATAGATGATAGGATAGGATAGAGGATAGGATAGGGGATTGGATAGGATAGAGGATAGGAGACGATAGAGGATAGGATAGGATAGAGGATAGGATAGGATAGAGGATAGGATAGGATAGAGGATAGGATAGGATAGAGGATAGGATAGGATAGAGGATAGGATAGGATAGAGTATAGGATAGGATAGAGGATAGGATTGGATAGAGGATAGGATAGGATAGAGGATAGGATAGGATAGAGGATAGGATAAGATAGATGATAGGATAGGATAGAGGATAGGATAGGGGATTGGATAGGATAGAGGATAGGAGACGATAGAGGATAGGATAGGATAGAGGATAGGATAGGATAGGATATAGGATAGGATAGGATAGAGGATAGGAGACGATAGAGGATAGAATAGGATAGAGGATAGGATAGAGGATAGGATAGGATAGAGGATAGGATAGGATAGAGGATAGGATAAGATAGAGGATAGGATAGGATAGAGGATACGATAGTATTGAGGATAGGATAGGATAGATGATATTATAGGATAGAGAATAGGATAGGATGGAGGATACGATATTATAGAGGATTGAGGATAGGATAGAGAATAGGATAGGATAGAGGATTGGCTAGGAAAGAGGATAGGATAGGATAGAGGATAGGATAGGATAGAGGATAGGATAGGATAGACGATAGGATAGGATTGAGGATAGTATAGGATAGAGGATAGGATAGGATAGAGGATAGGATAGGATAGAGGATAGGATAGGATAGAGGATAGGATAGGATAGAGGATATGATAGGATAGAGGATAGGATAGGATAGGATAGAGGATAGGATAGGATAGAGGATAGGATAGGATAGGATAGAGGATAGGATAGGATAGAGGATAGGATAGGATAGAGGATAGGATAGGATAGAGGATAGGATAGGATAGAGGATAGGATAGGATAGAGGATAGGATAAGATAGATGATAGGATAGGATAGAGGATAGGCTAGGGGATTGGATAGGATAGAGGATAGGAGACGATAGAGGATAGGATAGGATAGAGGATACTATAGGATAGAGGATAGGATAGGGGCTAGTGGATACGACAGGCCAAAGGATAGGATAGGATAGAGGATAGGATACAGGATAGGATAGGATGCAGGATACGATATTATAGAGGAGAGAATAGGATAGAGGATAGGATTAGATAGAGGATAGGATATAGGATAGGATAGGATAGAGTATAGGATAGAATAGAGGATAGGATAGAAGATTGGATGGGATGGAGGATTGCATACGATAGAAGATAGGATAGGATAGAGGATTCGATAGAGGATTGGATAGTAGAAAGGAGAGGTTAGGATAGAGGATAGGATAGGATTGAGGATAGGAAAGGCTATTGGATAGGATAGGATAGAGCAGACGATAGAGGATAAGATAGGATAAAGGAGAGGATAGGATAGAGAATAGGATAGGATAGAGGATATGATACGATAAGATAGAGATTAAGATAGGATAGGATAGAGGATAGGATAAGATAGATGATAGGATAGGATAGAGGATAGGATAGGGGATTGGATATGATAGAGGATAGGAGACGATAGAGGATAGGATAGGATAGAGGATAGGATAGGATAGAGGATAGGATAGGATAGAGGATAGGATAAGATAGATGATAGGATAGGATAGAGGATAGGATAGGGGATTGGATAGGATAGAGGATAGGAGACGATAGAGGATAGGATAGGATGGAGGATAGGATAGGATAGAGGATAGGATAGGATAGAGGATAGGATAGGATAGAGGATAGGATTGGATAGAGGTTAGGATAGGATAGAAGATAGGATAGGATAGAGGATAGGATAGGATAGAGGATAGGATAGGATAGAGGATAGGATAGGATAGAGGATAGGATAGGATAGAGGATAGGATAGGATAGAGGATAGGATAGGATAGAGGATAGGATAGGATAGAGGATAGGATAGGATAGAGGATAGGATAGGATAGAGGATAGGATAGGATAGAGGATAGGATAGGATAGAGGATAGGATAGGATAGAGGATAGGATAGGATAGAGGATAGGAGACGATAGAGGATAGGATAGGATAGAGGATAGGATAGAGGATAGGATAGGATAGAGGATAGGATAGGATTGAGGATAGGATAGGATAGAGGATAGGATAGGATAGAGGATAGGATAGGATAGAGGATAGGATAAGATAGATGATAGGATAGGATAGAGGATAGGATAGGGGATTGGATAGGATAGAGGATAGGAGACGATAGAGGATAGGATAGGATAGCGGATAGGATAAGATAGATGATAGGATAGGATAGAGGATAGGATAGGGGATTGGATAGGATAGAGGATAGGAGACGATAGAGGATAGGATAGGATAGAGGATAGGATAGAGGATAGGATAGAGGATAGGATAGGATAGAGGATAGGATAGGATATTGGATCGGATAGGATAGAGCAGACGATAGAGCATAAGATAGGATAAATTAGAGGATAGGATAGAGAATAGGATAGGATAGAGGATATGATACGATAAGATAGAGAATACGATAGGATAGGATAGAGGATAGGATAGGATAGAGGATAGGATAGGATAGAGGATAGGATAGAATAGAGGATTGGATAGCATATAGGATAGGATAGGATTGAGGATAGGATAGGATAGATGATATTATAGGATAGAGAATAGGATAGGATAGAGGATATGATACGATAAGATAGAGATTACGATAGGATAGGATAGAGGATAGGATAAGATAGATGATAGGATAGGATAGAGGATAGGATAGGGGATTGGATAGGATAGAGGATAGGAGACGATAGAGGATAGGATAGGATAGAGGATAGGATAGGATAGAGGATAGGTTAGGATAGAGGATTGGATAGGATAGAGGATAGGATAGGATAGAGGAAAGGATAGGATAGAGGATAGGATAGGATAGAGGATAGGATAGGATTGAGGATAGGCTAGGATATTGGATAGGATAGGATAGAGCAGACGATAGAGGATAAGATAGGATAAAGGAGAGGATAGGATAGAGAATAGGATAGGATAGAGGATATGATACGATAAGATAGAGAATACGATAGGATAGGATAGAGGATAGGATAGGATAGAGGATAGGATAAGATAGATGATAGGATAGGATAGAGGATAGGATAGTGGATTGGATAGGATAGAGGATAGGATAGGATAGAGGATAGGATAAGATAGATGATAGGATAGGATAGAGGATAGGATAGGGGATTGGATAGGATAGAGGATAGGATAGGATAGAGGATAGGATAGGATAGAGGATAGGATAGGATAGAGGATAGGATAGGATAGAGGATAGGATAGAGGATAGGATAGGATAGAGGATAGGATAGGATAGAGGATAGGATAGGATAGAGGATAGGATAGGATAGAGGATAGGATAGGATAGAGGATAGGATAGGATAGAGTATAGTATAGGATAGAGGATAGGATTGGATAGAGGATAGGATAGGATAGGATAGGATAGAGGATAGGATAGGATAGAGGATAGGATAGGATAGAGGAAAGGATAGGATAGAGGATTGGATAGGATAGAGGATAGGATAGGATAGAGGAAAGGATAGGATAGAGGATAGGATAGGATAGAGGATAGGATAGGATTGAGGATAGGCTAGGATATTGGATAGGATAGGATAGAGCAGACGATAGAGGATAAGATAGGATAAAGGAGAGGATAGGATAGAGAATAGGATAGGATAGAGGATATGATACGATAAGATAGAGAATACGATAGGATAGGATAGAGGATAGGATAGGATAGAGGATAGGATAAGATAGATGATAGGATAGGATAGAGGATAGGATAGGGGATTGGATAGGATAGAGGATAGGACACGATAGAGGATAGGATAGGATGGAGGATAGGATAGGATAGAGGATAGGATAGGATAGAGGATAGGATAGGATAGAGGATAGGATTGGATAGAGGATAGGATAGGATAGAGGATAGGATAGAGGATAGGATAGGATAGAGGATAGGATAGGATAGAGGATAGGATAGGATAGAGGATAGGATAGGATAGACGATAGGATAGGATAGAGGATAGTATAGGATAGAGGATAGGATAGGATAGAGGATAGGATAGGATAGAGGATAGGATAGGATAGAGGATAGGATAGGATAGAGGATATGATAGGATAGAGGATAGGATAGGATAGGATAGAGGATAGGATAGGATAGAGGATAGGATAGGATAGAGGATAGGATAGGATAGAGGATAGGATAGGATAGAGGATAGGATAGGATAGAGGATAGGATAGGATAGAGGATAGGATAGGATAGAGGATAGGATAGGATAGAGGATAGGATAGGATAGAGGATAGGATAGGATAGAGGATAGGATAGGATAGAGGATAGGATAGGATAGAGGATAGGATAAGATAGATGATAGGATAGGATAGAGGATAGGCTAGGGGATTGGATAGGATAGAGGATAGGAGACGATAGAGGATAGGATAGGATAGAGGATACTATAGGATAGAGGATAGGATAGGGGCTAGTGGATACGACAGGCCAAAGGATAGGATAGGATAGAGGATAGGATACAGGATAGGATAGGATGCAGGATACGATATTATAGAGGAGAGAATAGGATAGAGGATAGGATTAGATAGAGGATAGGATATAGGATAGGATAGGATAGAGTATAGGATAGAATAGAGGATAGGATAGAAGATTGGATGGGATGGAGGATTGCATACGATAGAGGATAGGATAGGATAGAGGATTCGATAGAGGATTGGATAGTAGAAAGGAGAGGTTAGGATAGAGGATAGGATAGGATTGAGGATAGGATAGGCTATTGGATAGGATAGGATAGAGCAGACGATAGAGGATAAGATAGGATAAAGGAGAGGATAGGATAGAGAATAGGATAGGATAGAGGATATGATACGATAAGATAGAGATTAAGATAGGATCGGATAGAGGATAGGATAAGATAGATGATAGGATAGGATAGAGGATAGGATAGGGGATTGGATATGATAGAGGATAGGAGACGATAGAGGATAGGATAGGATAGAGGATAGGATAGGATAGAGGATAGGATAGGATAGAGGATAGGATAAGATAGATGATAGGATAGGATAGAGGATAGGATAGGGGATTGGATAGGATAGAGGATAGGAGACGATAGAGGATAGGATAGGATGGAGGATAGGATAGGATAGAGGATAGGATAGGATAGAGGATAGGATAGGATAGAGGATAGGATTGGATAGAGGTTAGGATAGGATAGAGGATAGGATAGGATAGAGGATAGGATAGGATAGAGGATAGGATAGGATAGAGGATAGGATAGGATAGAGGATAGGATAGGATAGAGGATAGGATAGGATAGAGGATAGGATAGGATAGAGGATAGGATAGGATAGAGGATAGGATAGGATAGAGGATAGGATAGGATAGAGGATAGGATAGGATAGAGGATAGGATAGGATAGAGGATAGGATAGGATAGAGGATAGGATAGGATAGAGGATAGGATAGGATAGAGGATATGATAGGATAGAGGATAGGATAGGATAGGATAGAGGATAGGATAGGATAGAGGATAGGATAGGATAGAGGATAGGATAGGATAGAGGAAAGGATAGGATAGAGGATAGGATAGGATAGAGGATAGGATAGGATTGAGGATAGGCTAGGATATTGGATAGGATAGGATAGAGCAGACGATAGAGGATAAGATAGGATAAAGGAGAGGATAGGATAGAGAATAGGATAGGATAGAGGATATGATACGATAAGATAGAGAATACGATAGGATAGGATAGAGGATAGGATAGGATAGAGGATAGGATAAGATAGATGATAGGATAGGATAGAGGATAGGATAGTGGATTGGATAGGATAGAGGATAGGATAGGATAGAGGATAGGATAAGATAGATGATAGGATAGGATAGAGGATAGGATAGGGGATTGGATAGGATAGAGGATAGGATAGGATAGAGGATAGGATAGGATAGAGGATAGGATAGGATAGAGGATAGGATAGGATAGAGGATAGGATAGGATAGAGGATAGGATAGGATAGAGGATAGGATAGGATAGAGGATAGGATAGGATAGAGGATAGGATAGAGGATAGGATAGGATAGAGGATAGGATAGGATAGAGGATAGGATAGGATAGAGGATAGGATAGGATAGAGGATAGGATAGGATAGAGGATAGGATAGGATAGAGTATAGGATAGGATAGAGGATAGGATTGGATAGAGGATAGGATAGGATAGAGGATAGGATAGGATAGAGGATAGGATAAGATAGATGATAGGATAGGATAGAGGATAGGATAGGGGATTGGATAGGATAGAGGATAGGAGACGATAGAGGATAGGATAGGATAGAGGATAGGATAGGATAGAGGATAGGATAAGATAGAGGATAGGATAGGATAGAGGATACGATAGGCTAGAGGATAGGATAGGATAGAGGATAGGATAGGATAGAGGATAGGATAGGATAGAGGATAGGATAGGATAGAGGATAGGATAGGATAGAGGATAGGATAGAATAGAGGATTGGATAGCATATAGGATAGGATAGGATTGAGGATAGGATAGGATAGATGATATTATAGGATAGAGAATAGGATAGGATGGAGGATACGATATTATAGAGGATTGAGGATAGGATAGAGAATAGGATAGGATAGAGGATTGGCTAGGAAAGAGGATAGGATAGGATAGAGGATAGGATAGGATAGAGGATAGGATAGGATAGACGATAGGATAGGATAGAGGATAGTATAGGATAGAGGATAGGATAGGATAGAGGATAGGATAGGATAGAGGATAGGATAGGATAGAGGATATGATAGGATAGAGGATAGGATAGGATAGGATAGAGGATAGGATAGGATAGAGGATAGGATAGGATAGAGGATAGGATAGGATAGAGGATAGGATAGGGGATTGGATAGGATAGAGGATAGGAGACGATAGAGGATAGGATAGGATAGAGGATAGGATAGGATAGATGATAGGATAGGATAGAGGATTGGATAGGATAGAGGATAGGATAGGATAGAGGAAAGGATAGGATAGAGGATAGGATAGGATAGAGGATAGGATAGGATTGAGGATAGGCTAGGATATTGGATAGGATAGGATAGAGCAGACGATAGAGGATAAGATAGGATAAAGGAGAGGATAGGATAGAGAATAGGATAGGATAGAGGATATGATACGATAAGATAGAGAATACGATAGGATAGGATAGAGGATAGGATAGGATAGAGGATAGGATAAGATAGATGGTAGGATAGGATAGAGGATAGGATAGTGGATTGGATAGGATAGAGGATAGGATAGGATAGAGGATAGGATAAGATAGATGATAGGATAGGATAGAGGATAGGATAGGGGATTGGATAGGATAGAGGATAGGATAGGATAGAGGATAGGATAGGATAGAGGATAGGATAGGATAGAGGATAGGATAGGATAGAGGATAGGATAGGATAGAGGATAGGATAGGATAGAGGATAGGATAGGATAGAGGATAGGATAGGATAGAGGATAGGATAGAGGATAGGATAGGATAGAGGATAGGATAGGATAGAGGATAGGATAGGATAGAGGATAGGATAGGATAGAGGATAGGATAGGATAGAGGATAGGATAGGATAGAGTATAGGATAGGATAGAGGATAGGATTGGATAGAGGATAGGATAGGATAGAGGATAGGATAGGATAGAGGATAGGATAAGATAGATGATAGGATAGGATAGAGGATAGGATAGGGGATTGGATAGGATAGAGGATAGGAGACGATAGAGGATAGGATAGGATAGAGGATAGGAGAGGATAGGATATAGGATAGGATAGGATAGAGGATAGGAGACGATAGAGGATAGGATAGGATAGAGGATAGGATAGAGGATAGGATAGGATAGAGGATAGGATAGGATAGAGGATAGGATAAGATAGAGGATAGGATAGGATAGAGGATACGATAGGCTAGAGGATAGGATAGGATAGAGGATAGGATAGGATAGAGGATAGGATAGGATAGAGGATAGGATAGGATAGAGGATAGGATAGAATAGAGGATTGGATAGCATATAGGATAGGATAGTATTGAGGATAGGATAGGATAGATGATATTATAGGATAGAGAATAGGATAGGATGGAGGATACGATATTATAGAGGATTGAGGATAGGATAGAGAATAGGATAGGATAGAGGATTGGCTAGGAAAGAGGATAGGATAGGATAGAGGATAGGATAGGATAGAGGATAGGATAGGATAGACGATAGGATAGGATAGAGGATAGTATAGGATAGAGGATAGGATAGGATAGAGGATAGGATAGGATAGAGGATAGGATAGGATAGAGGATAGGATAGGATAGAGGATAGGATAGGATAGAGGATAGGATAGGATAGAGGATAGGATAGAGGATAGGATAGGATAGAGGATAGGATAGGATAGAGGATAGGATAGGATAGAGGATAGGATAGGATAGAGGATAGGATAGGATAGAGGATAGGATAGGATAGAGTATAGGATAGGATAGAGGATAGGATTGGATAGAGGATAGGATAGGATAGAGGATAGGATAGGATAGAGGATAGGATAAGATAGATGATAGGATAGGATAGAGGATAGGATAGGGGATTGGATAGGATAGAGGATAGGAGACGATAGAGGATAGGATAGGATAGAGGATAGGATAGGATAGGATATAGGATAGGATAGGATAGAGGATAGGAGACGATAGAGGATAGGATAGGATAGAGGATAGGATAGAGGATAGGATAGGATAGAGGATAGGATAGGATAGAGGATAGGATAAGATAGAGGATAGGATAGGATAGAGGATACGATAGGCTAGAGGATAGGATAGGATAGAGGATAGGATAGGATAGAGGATAGGATAGGATAGAGGATAGGATAGGATAGAGGATAGGATAGAATAGAGGATTGGATAGCATATAGGATAGGATAGTATTGAGGATAGGATAGGATAGATGATATTATAGGATAGAGAATAGGATAGGATGGAGGATACGATATTATAGAGGATTGAGGATAGGATAGAGAATAGGATAGGATAGAGGATTGGCTAGGAAAGAGGATAGGATAGGATAGAGGATAGGATAGGATAGAGGATAGGATAGGATAGACGATAGGATAGGATAGAGGATAGTATAGGATAGAGGATAGGATAGGATAGAGGATAGGATAGGATAGAGGATAGGATAGGATAGAGGATAGGATAGGATAGAGGATATGATAGGATAGAGGATAGGATAGGATAGGATAGAGGATAGGATAGGATAGAGGATAGGATAGGATAGGATAGAGGATAGGATAGGATAGAGGATAGGATAGGATAGAGGATAGGATAGGATAGAGGATAGGATAGGATAGAGGATAGGATAGGATAGAGGATAGGATAGGATAGAGGATAGGATAGGATAGAGGATAGGATAGGATAGAGGATAGGATAGGATAGAGGATAGGATAAGATAGATGATAGGATAGGATAGAGGATAGGCTAGGGGATTGGATAGGATAGAGGATAGGAGACGATAGAGGATAGGATAGGATAGAGGATACTATAGGATAGAGGATAGGATAGGGGCTAGTGGATACGACAGGCCAAAGGATAGGATAGGATAGAGGATAGGATACAGGATAGGATAGGATGCAGGATACGATATTATAGAGGAGAGAATAGGATAGAGGATAGGATTAGATAGAGGATAGGATATAGGATAGGATAGGATAGAGTATAGGATAGAATAGAGGATAGGATAGAAGATTGGATGGGATGGAGGATTGCATACGATAGAGGATAGGATAGGATAGAGGATTCGATAGAGGATTGGATAGTAGAAAGGAGAGGTTAGGATAGAGGATAGGATAGGATTGAGGATAGGATAGGCTATTGGATAGGATAGGATAGAGCAGACGATAGAGGATAAGATAGGATAAAGGAGAGGATAGGATAGAGAATAGGATAGGATAGAGGATATGATACGATAAGATAGAGATTAAGATAGGATAGGATAGAGGATAGGATAAGATAGATGATAGGATAGGATAGAGGATAGGATAGGGGATTGGATATGATAGAGGATAGGAGACGATAGAGGATAGGATAGGATAGAGGATAGGATAGGATAGAGGATAGGATAGGATAGAGGATAGGATAAGATAGATGATAGGATAGGATAGAGGATAGGATAGGGGATTGGATAGGATAGAGGATAGGAGACGATAGAGGATAGGATAGGATGGAGGATAGGATAGGATAGAGGATAGGATAGGATAGAGGATAGGATAGGATAGAGGATAGGATTGGATAGAGGTTAGGATAGGATAGAGGATAGGATAGGATAGAGGATAGGATAGGATAGAGGATAGGATAGGATAGAGGATAGGATAGGATAGAGGATAGGATAGGATAGAGGATAGGATAGGATAGAGGATAGGATAGGATAGAGGATAGGATAGGATAGAGGATAGGATAGGATAGAGGATAGGATAGGATAGAGGATAGGATAGGATAGAGGATAGGATAGGATAGAGGATAGGATAGGATAGAGGATAGGAGACGATAGAGGATAGGATAGAGGATAGGATAGGATAGAGGATAGGATAGGATAGAGGATAGGATAGGATTGAGGATAGGATAGGATAGAGGATAGGATAGGATAGAGGATAGGATAGGATAGAGGATAGGATAAGATAGATGATAGGATAGGATAGAGGATAGGATAGGGGATTGGATAGGATAGAGGATAGGAGACGATAGAGGATAGGATAGGATAGCGGATAGGATAAGATAGATGATAGGATAGGATAGAGGATAGGATAGGGGATTGGATAGGATAGAGGATAGGAGACGATAGAGGATAGGATAGGATAGAGGATAGGATAGAGGATAGGATAGAGGATAGGATAGGATAGAGGATAGGATAGGATATTGGATCGGATAGGATAGAGCAGACGATAGAGCATAAGATAGGATAAAGGAGAGGATAGGATAGAGAATAGGATAGGATAGAGGATATGATACGATAAGATAGAGAATACGATAGGATAGGATAGAGGATAGGATAGGATAGAGGATAGGATAGGATAGAGGATAGGATAGAATAGAGGATTGGATAGCATATAGGATAGGATAGGATTGAGGATAGGATAGGATAGATGATATTATAGGATAGAGAATAGGATAGGATAGAGGATATGATACGATAAGATAGAGATTACGATAGGATAGGATAGAGGATAGGATAAGATAGATGATAGGATAGGATAGAGGATAGGATAGGGGATTGGATAGGATAGAGGATAGGAGACGATAGAGGATAGGATAGGATAGAGGATAGGATAGGATAGAGGATAGGATAGGATAGAGTATAGGATAGGATAGAGGATAGGATTGGATAGAGGATAGGATAGGATAGAGGATAGGATAGGATAGGATTGAGGATAGGCTAGGATATTGGATAGGATAGGATAGAGCAGACGATAGAGGATAAGATAGGATAAAGGAGAGGATAGGATAGAGAATAGGATAGGATAGAGGATATGATACGATAAGATAGAGAATACGATAGGATAGGATAGAGGATAGGATAGGATAGAGGATAGGATAAGATAGATGATAGGATAGGATAGAGGATAGGATAGTGGATTGGATAGGATAGAGGATAGGATAGGATAGAGGATAGGATAAGATAGATGATAGGATAGGATAGAGGATAGGATAGGGGATTGGATAGGATAGAGGATAGGATAGGATAGAGGATAGGATAGGATAGAGGATAGGATAGGATAGAGGATAGGATAGGATAGAGGATAGGATAGAGGATAGGATAGGATAGAGGATAGGATAGGATAGAGGATAGGATAGGATAGAGGATAGGATAGGATAGAGGATAGGATAGGATAGAGGATAGGATAGGATAGAGTATAGGATAGGATAGAGGATAGGATTGGATAGAGGATAGGATAGGATAGAGGATAGGATAGGATAGGATAGAGGATAGGATAGGATAGAGGATAGGATAGGATAGAGGAAAGGATAGGATAGAGGATTGGATAGGATAGAGGATAGGATAGGATAGAGGAAAGGATAGGATAGAGGATAGGATAGGATAGAGGATAGGATAGGATTGAGGATAGGCTAGGATATTGGATAGGATAGGATAGAGCAGACGATAGAGGATAAGATAGGATAAAGGAGAGGATAGGATAGAGAATAGGATAGGATAGAGGATATGATACGATAAGATAGAGAATACGATAGGATAGGATAGAGGATAGGATAGGATAGAGGATAGGATAAGATAGATGATAGGATAGGATAGAGGATAGGATAGGATAGGATAGAGGATAGGATAGGATAGAGGATAGGATAGGATAGAGGATAGGATAGAGGATAGGATAGGATAGAGGATAGGATAGGATAGAGGATAGGATAGGATAGAGGATAGGATAGGATAGAGTATAGGATAGGATTGAGGATAGGATAGGCTATTGTTTAGGATAGGATAGAGCAGACGATAGAGGATAAGATAGGATAAAGGAGAGGATAGGATAGAGAATAGGATAGGATAGAGGATATGATACGATAAGATAGAGATTACGATAGGATAGGATAGAGGATAGGATAAGATAGATGATAGGATAGGATAGAGGATAGGATAGGATAGAGGATAGGATAAGATAGATGATAGGATAGGATAGAGGATAGGATAGGGGATTGGATAGGATAGAGGATAGGAGACGATAGAGGATAGGATAGGATGGAGGATAGGATAGGATAGAGGATAGGATAGGATAGAGGATAGGATAGGATAGAGGATAGGATAGGATAGAGGATAGGATAGGATAGAGGATAGGATAGGATAGAGGATAGGATAGGATAGAGGATTGGATAGGATAGAGGATAGGATAGGATAGAGGATAGGATAGGATAGAGGATAGGATAGGATAGAGGATTGGATAGGATAGAGGATAGGATAGGATAGAGGAAAGGATAGGATAGAGGATAGGATAGAATAGAGGATAGGATAGGATTGAGGATAGGCTAGGATATTGGATAGGATAGGATAGAGCAGACGATAGAGGATAAGATAGGATAAAGGAGAGGATAGGATAGAGAATAGGATAGGATAGAGGATATGATACGATAAGATAGAGAATACGATAGGATAGGATAGAGGATAGGATAGGATAGAGGATAGGATAAGATAGATGATAGGATAGGATAGAGGATAGGATAGTGGATTGGATAGGATAGAGGATAGGATAGGATAGAGGATAGGATAAGATAGATGATAGGATAGGATAGAGGATAGGATAGGGGATTGGATAGGATAGAGGATAGGATAGGATAGAGGATAGGATAGGATAGGATAGAGGATAGGATAGGATAGAGGATAGGATAGGATAGAGGATAGGATAGAGGATAGGATAGGATAGAGGATAGGATAGGATAGAGGATAGGATAGGATAGAGGATAGGATAGGATAGAGGATAGGATAGGATAGAGGATAGGATAGGATAGAGGATAGGATAGGATAGAGTATAGGATAGGATAGAGGATAGGATTGGATAGAGGATAGGATAGGATAGAGGATAGGATAGGATAGGATAGAGGATAGGATAGGATAGAGGATAGGATAGGATAGAGGATAGGATAGGATAGAGGATTGGATAGGATAGAGGATAGGATAGGATAGAGGAAAGGATAGGATAGAGGATAGGATAGGATAGAGGATAGGATAGGATTGAGGATAGGCTAGGATATTGGATAGGATAGGATAGAGCAGACGATAGAGGATAAGATAGGATAAAGGAGAGGATAGGATAGAGAATAGGATAGGATAGAGGATAAGATAGGATAAAGGAGAGGATAGGATAGAGAATAGGATAGGATAGAGGATATGATACGATAAGATAGAGAATACGATAGGATAGGATAGAGGATAGGATAGGATAGAGGATAGGATAAGATAGATGATAGGATAGGATAGAGGATAGGATAGGGGATTGGATAGGATAGAGGATAGGAGACGATAGAGGATAGGATAGGATGGAGGATAGGATAGGATAGAGGATAGGATAGGATAGAGGATAGGATAGGATAGAGGATAGGATTGGATAGAGGTTAGGATAGGATAGAGGATAGGATAGGATAGAGGATAGGATAGGATAGAGGATAGGATAGGATAGAGGATAGGATAGGATAGACGATAGGATAGGATAGAGGATAGGATAGGATAGAGGATAGGATAGGATAGAGGATAGGATAGGATAGAGGATAGGATAGGATAGAGGATAGGATAGGATAGAGGATAGGAGACGATAGAGGATAGGATAGGATAGAGGATAGGATAGAGGATAGGATAGGATAGAGGATAGGATAGGATAGAGGATAGGATAGGATAGAGGATAGGATAGGATAGAGGATAGGATAGGATAGAGGATAGGATAGGATAGAGGATAGGATAGGATAGAGTATAGGATAGGATAGAGGATAGGATAGGCTATTGGATAGGATAGGATAGAGCAGACGATAGAGGATAAGATAGGATAAAGGAGAGGATAGGATAGAGAATAGGATAGGATAGAGGATATGATACGATAAGATAGAGATTACGATAGGATAGGATAGAGGATAGGATAAGATAGATGATAGGATAGGATAGAGGATAGGATAGGGGATTGGATAGGATAGAGGATAGGAGACGATAGAGGATAGGATAGGATAGAGGATAGGATAGGATAGAGGATAGGATAGGATAGAGGATTGGATAGGATAGAGGATAGGATAGGATAGAGGAAAGGATAGGATAGAGGATAGGATAGGATAGAGGATAGGATAGGATTGAGGATAGGCTAGGATATTGGATAGGATAGGATAGAGCAGACGATAGAGGATAAGATAGGATAAAGGAGAGGATAGGATAGAGAATAGGATAGGATAGAGGATATGATACGATAAGATAGAAAATACGATAGGATAGGATAGAGGATAGGATAGGATAGAGGATAGGATAAGATAGATGATAGGATAGGATAGAGGATAGGATAGGGGATTGGATAGGATAGAGGATAGGAGACGATAGAGGATAGGATAGGATGGAGGATAGGATAGGATAGAGGATAGGATAGGATAGAGGATAGGATAGGATAGAGGATAGGATTGGATAGAGGTTAGGATAGGATAGAGGATAGGATAGGATAGAGGATAGGATAGGATAGAGGATAGGATAGGATAGAGGATAGGATAGGATAGACGATAGGATAGGATAGAGGATAGGATAGGATAGATGATATTATAGGATAGAGAATAGGATAGGATGGAGGATACGATATTATAGAGGATTGAGGATAGGATAGAGAATAGGATAGGATAGAGGATAGGATAGGATAGAGGATAGGATAGGATAGAGGATAGGATAGAGGATAGGATAGAGGATAGGATAGGATAGAGGATAGGATAGGATAGAGGATAGGATAGGATAGAGGATAGGATAGGATAGAGGATAGGATAGTATAGAGGATAGGATAGGATAGAGGATAGGATAGGATAGAGGATAGGATAGAGGATAGGATAGGATAGAGGATAGGATAGGATAGAGGATAGGATAGGATAGAGGATAGGATAGGATAGAGGATAGGATAGGATAGAGGGTAGGACAGGATAGAGGATAGGATAGGATAGAGGATAGGATAGGATAGAGGATAGGATAGGATAGAGGATAGGATAGGATAGAGGATAGGATAGAGGATAGGATAGAGGATAGGATAGGATAGAGGATAGAGGATAGGATAGGATAGAGGATAGGATAGGATAGAGGATAGGATAGGATAGAGGATAGGATAGGATAGAGGATAGGATAGAGGATTGGATGGGATAGAGGATTGCATACGATAGAGGATAGGATAGGATAGAGGATTCGATAGAGGATTGGATAGTAGAAAGGAGTGGTTAGGATAGAGGATAGGATAGGATTGAGGATAGGATAGGATATTGGATAGGATAGGATAGAGCAGACGATAGAGGATAAGATAGGATAAAGGAGAGGATAGGATAGAGAATAGGATAGGATAGAGGATATGATACGATAAGATAGAGATTACGATAGGATAGGATAGAGGATAGGATAAGATAGATGATAGGATAGGATAGAGGATAGGATAGGGGATTGGATAGGATAGAGGATAGAAGACGATAGAGGATAGAATAGGATAGAGGATAGGATAGGATAGAGGATAGGATAGGATAGAGGATTGGATAGGATAGAGGATAGGATAGGATAGAGGATAGGATAGGATAGAGGATAGGATAGGATAGAGGATAGGATAGGATAGAGGATAGGATAGGGGATTGGATACGATAGAGGATAGGATAGGGTAGAGTATAGAATAGGATAGAGGATTGGATAGGATAGAGGATACGATAGCATAGAGGATAGGATAGGATAGAGGATAGGATAGGATAGAGGATAGGATAGGATAGAGGATAGGATAGGATAGAGGATAGGATAGGATAGAGGATAGGATAGGGTAGAGGATAGGATAGGATAGAGGATAGGATAGGTGATTGGATAGGATAGAGGATAGGAGACGATAGAGGATTGGATAGGATAGAGGATAGGATAGGATAGAGGATAGGATAGGATAGAGGATAGGATAGGATAGAGGATAGGATAGGATTGAGGATAGGATAGAGAATAGGACAGGGTAGAGGATAGGATAGGATAGAGGATAGGATAGGATAGAGGATAGGATAGGGGATTGGATAGGATAGAGGATAGGAGACGATAGAGGATTGGATACGATAGAGGATAGGATAGGGTAGAGTATAGAATAGGATAGAGGATTGGATAGGATAGAGGATACGATAGCATAGAGGATAGGATAGGATAGAGGATAGGATAGGATAGAGGATAGGATAGGATAGAGGATAGGATAGGATAGAGGATAGGATAGGATAGAGGATAGGATAGGATAGAGGATAGGATAGGATAGAGGATAGGATAGGATAGAGGATAGGATAGGATAGAGGATAGGATAGGATAGAGGATAGGATAGGATAGAGGATAGGATATGATAGAGGATAGGATAGGATAGAGGATAGAATAGGATAGAGGATAGGATAGCATAGAGGATAGGATAGGATAGAGGATAGGATAGGATAGAGGATAGGATAGGATAGAGGATAGGATAGGATAGAGGATAGGATAGGATAGAGGATAAGATAGGATAGAGGATATGATAGGATAGAGGATAGGATAGGTTAGAGGATAGGATAGGATTGAGGATAGGATAGAGAATAGGACAGGGTAGAGGATAGGATAGGATAGAGGATAGGATAGGATAGAGGATAGGATAGGATAGAGGATAGGATTGGATAGAGGTTAGGATAGGATAGAGGATAGGATAGGATAGAGGATAGGATAGGATAGAGGATAGGATAGGATAGAGGATAGGATAGGATAGACGATAGGATAGGATAGAGGATAGGATAGGATAGATGATATTATAGGATAGAGAATAGGATAGGATGGAGGATACGATATTATAGAGGATTGAGGATAGGATAGAGAATAGGATAGGATAGAGGATAGGATAGGATAGAGGATAGGATAGGATAGAGGATAGGATAGAGGATAGGATAGAGGATAGGATAGGATAGAGGATAGGATAGGATAGAGGATAGGATAGGATAGAGGATAGGATAGGATAGAGGATAGGATAGTATAGAGGATAGGATAGGATAGAGGATAGGATAGGATAGAGGATAGGATAGAGGATAGGATAGGATAGAGGATAGGATAGGATAGAGGATAGGATAGGATAGAGGATAGGATAGGATAGAGGATAGGATAGGATAGAGGGTAGGACAGGATAGAGGATAGGATAGGATAGAGGATAGGATAGGATAGAGGATAGGATAGGATAGAGGATAGGATAGGATAGAGGATAGGATAGAGGATAGGATAGAGGATAGGATAGGATAGAGGATAGAGGATAGGATAGGATAGAGGATAGGATAGGATAGAGGATAGGATAGGATAGAGGATAGGATAGGATAGAGGATAGGATAGAGGATTGGATGGGATAGAGGATTGCATACGATAGAGGATAGGATAGGATAGAGGATTCGATAGAGGATTGGATAGTAGAAAGGAGTGGTTAGGATAGAGGATAGGATAGGATTGAGGATAGGATAGGATATTGGATAGGATAGGATAGAGCAGACGATAGAGGATAAGATAGGATAAAGGAGAGGATAGGATAGAGAATAGGATAGGATAGAGGATATGATACGATAAGATAGAGATTACGATAGGATAGGATAGAGGATAGGATAAGATAGATGATAGGATAGGATAGAGGATAGGATAGGGGATTGGATAGGATAGAGGATAGGAGACGATAGAGGATAGAATAGGATAGAGGATAGGATAGGATAGAGGATAGGATAGGATAGAGGATTGGATAGGATAGAGGATAGGATAGGATAGAGGATAGGATAGGATAGAGGATAGGATAGGATAGAGGATAGGATAGGATAGAGGATAGGATAGGGGATTGGATACGATAGAGGATAGGATAGGGTAGAGTATAGAATAGGATAGAGGATTGGATAGGATAGAGGATACGATAGCATAGAGGATAGGATAGGATAGAGGATAGGATAGGATAGAGGATAGGATAGGATAGAGGATAGGATAGGATAGAGGATAGGATAGGATAGAGGGTAGGATAGGGTAGAGGATAGGATAGGATAGAGGATAGGATAGGTGATTGGATAGGATAGAGGATAGGAGACGATAGAGGATTGGATAGGATAGAGGATAGGATAGGATAGAGGATAGGATAGGATAGAGGATAGGATAGGATAGAGGATAGGATAGGATTGAGGATAGGATAGAGAATAGGACAGGGTAGAGGATAGGATAGGATAGAGGATAGGATAGGATAGAGGATAGGATAGGGGATTGGATAGGATAGAGGATAGGAGACGATAGAGGATTGGATACGATAGAGGATAGGATAGGGTAGAGTATAGAATAGGATAGAGGATTGGATAGGATAGAGGATACGATAGCATAGAGGATAGGATAGGATAGAGGATAGGATAGGATAGAGGATAGGATAGGATAGAGGATAGGATAGGATAGAGGATAGGATAGGATAGAGGATAGGATAGGATAGAGGATAGGATAGGATAGAGGATAGGATAGGATAGAGGATAGGATAGGATAGAGGATAGGATAGGATAGAGGATAGGATAGGATAGAGGATAGGATATGATAGAGGATAGGATAGGATAGAGGATAGAATAGGATAGAGGATAGGATAGCATAGAGGATAGGATAGGATAGAGGATAGGATAGGATAGAGGATAGGATAGGATAGAGGATAGGATAGGATAGAGGATAGGATAGGATAGAGGATAGGATAGGATAGAGGATATGATAGGATAGAGGATAGGATAGGTTAGAGGATAGGATAGGATTGAGGATAGGATAGAGAATAGGACAGGGTAGAGGATAGGATAGGATAGAGGATAGGATAGGTGATTGGATAGGATAGAGGATAGGAGACGATAGAGGATTGGATAGGATAGAGGATAGGATAGGATAGAGGATAGGATAGGATAGAGGATAGGATAGGATAGAGGATAGGATAGGATAGAGGATAGGATAGGATGGAGGATAGGATAGAGAATAGGACAGGGTAGAGGATAGGATAGGATAGAGGATAGGATAGGATAGAGGATAGGATAGGGGATTGGATAGGATAGAGGATAGGAGACGATAGAGGATTGGATACGATAGCGGATAGGATAGGGTAGAGTATAGAATAGGATAGAGGATTGGATAGGATAGAGGATACGATAGCATAGAGGATAGGATAGGATAGAGGATAGGATAGGATAGAGGATAGGATAGGATAGAGGATAGGATAGGATAGAGGATAGGATAGGATAGAGGATAGGATAGGATAGAGGATAGGATAGGATAGAGGATAGGATAGGATAGAGGAGAGGATAGGATAGAGGATAGGATAGGATAGAGGATAGGATAGGATAGAGGATAGGATAGGATAGAGGATAGGATAGGATAGAGGATAGGATAAGATAGATGATAGGATAGGATAGAGGATAGGATAGGAGATTGGATAGGATAGAGGATAGGAGACGATAGAGGATAGGATAGGATAGAGGATAGGATAGGATAGAGGATAGGATAGGATAGAGGATAGGATAGGATAGAGGATAGGATCGGATAGAGGATAGGATAGGATAGAGGATAGGATAGGATAGAGGATAGGAGACGATAGAGGATAGGATAGGATAGAGGATAGGATAGGATAGAGGATAGGATAGGATAGAGGATAGGATAGGATAGAGGATAGGATATGATAGAGGATAGGATAGGATAGAGGATAGGATAGCATAGAGGATAGGATAGGATAGAGGATAGGATAGGATAGAGGATAGGATAGGATAGAGGATAGGATAGGATAGAGGATAGGATAGAGGATAGGATAGAGGATAGGATAGGATAGAGGATAGGATAGGATAGGGGATGGGATAGGATAGAGGATAGGAGACGATAGAGGATAGGATAGGATAGAGGATAGGATAGGATAGAGGATAGGATAGGATAGAGGATAGGATAGGATAGAGGATAGGATAGGATAGAGGATAGGATAGGATAGAGGATAGGATAGGATAGAGGATAGGATAGGATAGAGGATAGGATAGGATAGAGGATAGGATAGGATAGAGGATAGGATAGGATAGAGGATAGGATAGGATAGAGGATAGGATAGGATAGAGGATAGGATAGGATAGAGGATAGGATAGGATAGAGGATAGGATAGGATAGAGGATAGGATAGGATAGAGGATAGGATAGGATAGAGGTTACGATAGGATAGAGGATAGGATAAGATAGATGATAGGATAGGATAGAGGATAGGATAGGATAGAGGATAGGATAGGATAGAGGATAGGATAGGATAGAGGATAGGATAGGATAGAGGATAGGATAGGATAGAGGATAGGATAGGATACAGGATAGGATAGGATAGAGGATAGGATAGGATAGAGGATAGGATAGGATAGAGGATAGGATAGGATAGAGGATAGGATAGGATAGAGGATAGGATAGGATAGAGGATAGGATAGGATAGAGGATAGGATAGGATAGAGGATAGGATAGGATAGAGGATAGGATAGGATAGAGGATAGGATAGGATAGAGGATAGGATAGGATAGAGGATAGGATAGGATAGAGGATAGGATAGGATAGAGGATAGGATAGGATAGAGGATAGGATAGGATAGAGGATAGGATAGGATAGAGGATAGGATAGGATAGAGGATAGGATAGGATAGAGGATAGGATAGGATAGAGGATAGGATAGGATAGAGGATAGGATAGGATAGAGGATAGGATAGGATAGAGGATAGGATAGAATAGAGGATTGGATAGCATATAGGATAGGATAGGATTGAGGATAGGATAGGATAGATGATATTATAGGATAGAGAATGGGATAGGATAGAGGATACGATATTATAGAGGATTGAGGATAGGATAGAGGATTGGATAGGATAGACGATACTATAGGATAGAGGATAGGATAGGGGCTAGTGGATACGACAGGCCAAAGGATAGGATAGGATAGAGGATAGGATACAGGATAGGATAGGATACAGGATACGATATTATAGATGAGAGGATAGGATAGAGGATAAAATTAGATAGAGGATAGGATAGAGGATAGGATAGGATTGAGGATAGGATAGGATTGAGGATAGGATAGGATTGAGGATAGGATAGGATATTGGATAGGATAGGATAGAGCAGACGATAAAGGATAAGATAGGATAAAGGAGAGGATAGGATAGAGAATAGGATAGGATAGAGGATATGATACGATAAGATAGAGAATACGATAGGATAGGATAGAGGATAGGATAGGATAGAGGATAAGATAAGATAGATGATAGGATAGGATAGAGGATAGGATAGGATAGAGGATAGGATAGGATAGAGGATAGGATAGGATAGACGATAGGATAGGATAGAGGATAGGATAGGATAGAGGATAGGATAGGGTAGAGGATAGGATAGGATAGAGGATAGGATAGGATAGAGGATAGGATAGGATAGAGGATAGGATAGGATTAAGGATAGGATCGGATAGAGGATAGGATAGGATAGAGGATAGGATAGGGGATTGGATAGGATAGAGGATAGGATAGGATAGAGTATAGGAGAGGATAGATGATAGGATAGGGGATTGGATGGGATAGGGGATAGGATAGGATAGAGGATAGCATATGTGAGAGGATAGAATAGGATATAGAATAGGATAGGTTAGATGATATTATAGGAAAGAGGATAGGATATGATAGAGGTTACGATATTATAGAGGATGGGATAGGATAAAGTATAGGATAGGATAGAGGATAGGATAGGAGAGAGGATAGGATAAGTTAGAGGATAGGATAGGATAGAGGGTAGGATAGGGGATTGGATAGGATAGAGGAATGGATAGGGGATTGGATAGGATAGAGGATTGGATAGGATAGAGGATATTATAGGATAGAGGATAGGATAGGATAGAGGATAGGATAGGATAGAGGATAGGATAGGATAGAGGATAGGATAGGATAGAGGATAGGATCGGATAAAGGATAGGATAGGGGATTGGATAGGATAGAGGATAGGATAGGATAGACGATAGGATCGGATAGAGGATAGGATAGGATAGAGGATAGGGTAGGATAGAGGATAGGATAGGATAGAGGATAGGATAGGATAGAGGATAGGATAGGATAGAGGATAGGATAGGAAAGAGGATAGGAAAGGATAAAGGATAGAATCGGATAGTGGATAGGATAGGATAGAGGATAGGATAGGGGATTGGATAGGATAGAGAATAGGATAGGATACAGGATAGGATAGGATAGAGGATAGGATCGGATAAAGGATAGGATAGGGGATTGGATAGGATAGAGGATAGGATAGGATAGACGATAGGATCGGATAGAGGATAGGATAGGATAGAGGATAGGATAGGAGAGAGGATAGGATAAGTTAGAGGATAGGATAGGATAGAGGGTAGGATAGGGGATTGCATAGGATAGAGGAATGGATAGGATAGAGGATAGCATAAATTAGAAGATAGAATAGGATAGAGAATAGGATAGGATAGATGATACTATAGGAAAGAGGATAGGATATTATAGAGGATAGGATAGCAGATAGGATAGGATAGAGGATAGGATAGTGGATTGGATAGGATAGAGGATAGGATAGGGGATTGGATAGGATAAAGGATAGGATACGATAGAGGATAGGATAGGATTGAGGATAGGATAGGATAGAGGATTGGATAGGATAGAGGATACGATGTTATAGAGGATAGGATAGCATAGAGGATTGGATAGGGGATTGGATAGGACAGAGGATTGGATAGGATAGAGGATATTATAGGATAGAGGATATGATAGGATAGAGGATAGGATAGGATAGAGGATAGGATAGGATAGAGGATAGGAAAGGATAGAGGATAGAATCGGATAGAGGATAGGATAGGGGATTGGATAGGATAGAGGATAGGATAGGATAGAACAGACGATAGAGAATAGGATAGACCAGACGATAGAGGATAGTATATGATAGAGCAGACGATAGAGGATATGATAGGATAGAGGATATAAAAGGATAGCGGGTAGGATAGGATGGAGTATAGGATAGGGGATTGGATAGGATAGAGGATAGGATAGGATAGATGATAGGATCGGATAGAGGATAGGATACGATAGAGGATAGGATAGAGGATAGGATAGAGGATTCGATAGGATAGAGGATAGGATAGAATAGCGGATAGGATAGGATGGAGTATAGGATAGGATTGAGGATAGGATAGGGTTGAGGATAGGATAGGATAGAGGAGAGGATTAAGGATAGGATAGGATAGTGGATAGGATAGAGGATACGATATTATAGAGGATAGGATAACATAGAGGATTGGATAGGGGATTGGATAGGATAGAGGATAGGAGACGATAGAGGATAGTATAGGATAGAGGATAGGATAGGATAGAGAATAGTATAGGATAGATGATATTATAGGATATACGATAGGATAGGATAGAGGATAGGATCGGATAGAGGATAGGAGAGGGTAGAGGATAGGATCGGATAGAGTATAGGATACGATAGAGGATAGGATAGAGGATAGGATAGCATAGAGGATTGGATAGGGGATTGGATAGGGTGGAGGATAGGAGACGATAGAGGATAGGATAGAGGATTGGATAGGATACAGGATATTATAGGATAGAGGATAGGATAGGATAGAGAATAGTATAGGATAGATGATATTATAGGATAGAGGATAGGATAGGATAGAGGATAGGATCGGATAAAGGATAGGATAGGGGATTGGATAGGATAGAGGATAGGATAGGATAGACGATAGGATCGGATAGAGGATAGGATAGGATAGAGGATAGGGTAGGATAGATGATAGGATAGGATAGAGGATAGGATAGGATAGAGGATAGGATAGGATAGAGGAGAGGATAGGATAGAGGATAGGATAGGATAGAGGATAGGATAGGATAGAGGATAGGATAGGATAGAGGATAGGATAGGATAGAGGATAGGATAAGATAGATGATAGGATAGGATAGAGGATAGGATAGGAGATTGGATAGGATAGAGGATAGGAGACGATAGAGGATAGGATAGGATAGAGGATAGGATAGGATAGAGGATAGGATAGGATAGAGGATAGGATAGGATAGAGGATAGGATCGGATAGAGGATAGGATAGGATAGAGGATAGGATAGGATAGAGGATAGGAGACGATAGAGGATAGGATAGGATAGAGGATAGGATAGGATAGAGGATAGGATAGGATAGAGGATAGGATAGGATAGAGGATAGGATATGATAGAGGATAGGATAGGATAGAGGATAGGATAGCATAGAGGATAGGATAGGATAGAGGATAGGATAGGATAGAGGATAGGATAGGATAGAGGATAGGATAGGATAGAGGATAGGATAGAGGATAGGATAGAGGATAGGATAGGATAGAGGATAGGATAGGATAGGGGATGGGATAGGATAGAGGATAGGAGACGATAGAGGATAGGATAGGATAGAGGATAGGATAGGATAGAGGATAGGATAGGATAGAGGATAGGATAGGATAGAGGATAGGATAGGATAGAGGATAGGATAGGATAGAGGATAGGATAGGATAGAGGATAGGATAGGATAGAGGATAGGATAGGATAGAGGATAGGATAGGATAGAGGATAGGATAGGATAGAGGATAGGATAGGATAGAGGATAGGATAGGATAGAGGATAGGATAGGATAGAGGATAGGATAGGATAGAGGATAGGATAGGATAGAGGATAGGATAGGATAGAGGATAGGATAGGATAGAGGATAGGATAGGATAGAGGATAGGATAGGATAGAGGTTACGATAGGATAGAGGATAGGATAAGATAGATGATAGGATAGGATAGAGGATAGGATAGGATAGAGGATAGGATAGGATAGAGGATAGGATAGGATAGAGGATAGGATAGGATAGAGGATAGGATAGGATAGAGGATAGGATAGGATAGAGGATAGGATAGGATAGAGGATAGGATAGGATAGAGGATAGGATAGGATAGAGGATAGGATAGGATAGAGGATAGGATAGGATAGAGGATAGGATAGGATAGAGGATAGGATAGGATAGAGGATAGGATAGGATAGAGGATAGGATAGGATAGAGGATAGGATAGGATAGAGGATAGGATAGGATAGAGGATAGGATAGGATAGAGGATAGGATAGGATAGAGGATAGGATAGGATAGAGGATAGGATAGGATAGAGGATAGGATAGGATAGAGGATAGGATAGGATAGAGGATAGGATAGGATAGAGGATAGGATAGGATAGAGGATAGGATAGGATAGAGGATAGGATAGGATAGAGGATAGGATAGGATAGAGGATAGGATAGAATAGAGGATTGGATAGCATATAGGATAGGATAGGATTGAGGATAGGATAGGATAGATGATATTATAGGATAGAGAATGGGATAGGATAGAGGATACGATATTATAGAGGATTGAGGATAGGATAGAGGATTGGATAGGATAGACGATACTATAGGATAGAGGATAGGATAGGGGCTAGTGGATACGACAGGCCAAAGGATAGGATAGGATAGAGGATAGGATACAGGATAGGATAGGATACAGGATACGATATTATAGATGAGAGGATAGGATAGAGGATAAAATTAGATAGAGGATAGGATAGAGGATAGGATAGGATTGAGGATAGGATAGGATTGAGGATAGGATAGGATTGAGGATAGGATAGGATATTGGATAGGATAGGATAGAGCAGACGATAAAGGATAAGATAGGATAAAGGAGAGGATAGGATAGAGAATAGGATAGGATAGAGGATATGATACGATAAGATAGAGAATACGATAGGATAGGATAGAGGATAGGATAGGATAGAGGATAAGATAAGATAGATGATAGGATAGGATAGAGGATAGGATAGGATAGAGGATAGGATAGGATAGAGGATAGGATAGGATAGACGATAGGATAGGATAGAGGATAGGATAGGATAGAGGATAGGATAGGGTAGAGGATAGGATAGGATAGAGGATAGGATAGGATAGAGGATAGGATAGGATAGAGGATAGGATAGGATTAAGGATAGGATCGGATAGAGGATAGGATAGGATAGAGGATAGGATAGGGGATTGGATAGGATAGAGGATAGGATAGGATAGAGTATAGGAGAGGATAGATGATAGGATAGGGGATTGGATGGGATAGGGGATAGGATAGGATAGAGGATAGCATATGTGAGAGGATAGAATAGGATATAGAATAGGATAGGTTAGATGATATTATAGGAAAGAGGATAGGATATGATAGAGGTTACGATATTATAGAGGATGGGATAGGATAAAGTATAGGATAGGATAGAGGATAGGATAGGAGAGAGGATAGGATAAGTTAGAGGATAGGATAGGATAGAGGGTAGGATAGGGGATTGGATAGGATAGAGGAATGGATAGGGGATTGGATAGGATAGAGGATTGGATAGGATAGAGGATATTATAGGATAGAGGATAGGATAGGATAGAGGATAGGATAGGATAGAGGATAGGATAGGATAGAGGATAGGATAGGATAGAGGATAGGATCGGATAAAGGATAGGATAGGGGATTGGATAGGATAGAGGATAGGATAGGATAGACGATAGGATCGGATAGAGGATAGGATAGGATAGAGGATAGGGTAGGATAGAGGATAGGATAGGATAGAGGATAGGATAGGATAGAGGATAGGATAGGATAGAGGATAGGATAGGAAAGAGGATAGGAAAGGATAAAGGATAGAATCGGATAGTGGATAGGATAGGATAGAGGATAGGATAGGGGATTGGATAGGATAGAGAATAGGATAGGATACAGGATAGGATAGGATAGAGGATAGGATCGGATAAAGGATAGGATAGGGGATTGGATAGGATAGAGGATAGGATAGGATAGACGATAGGATCGGATAGAGGATAGGATAGGATAGAGGATAGGATAGGAGAGAGGATAGGATAAGTTAGAGGATAGGATAGGATAGAGGGTAGGATAGGGGATTGCATAGGATAGAGGAATGGATAGGATAGAGGATAGCATAAATTAGAAGATAGAATAGGATAGAGAATAGGATAGGATAGATGATACTATAGGAAAGAGGATAGGATATTATAGAGGATAGGATAGCAGATAGGATAGGATAGAGGATAGGATAGTGGATTGGATAGGATAGAGGATAGGATAGGGGATTGGATAGGATAAAGGATATTATACGATAGAGGATAGGATAGGATTGAGGATAGGATAGGATAGAGGATTGGATAGGATAGAGGATACGATGTTATAGAGGATAGGATAGCATAGAGGATTGGATAGGGGATTGGATAGGACAGAGGATTGGATAGGATAGAGGATATTATAGGATAGAGGATATGATAGGATAGAGGATAGGATAGGATAGAGGATAGGATAGGATAGAGGATAGGAAAGGATAGAGGATAGAATCGGATAGAGGATAGGATAGGGGATTGGATAGGATAGAGGATAGGATAGGATAGAACAGACGATAGAGAATAGGATAGACCAGACGATAGAGGATAGTATATGATAGAGCAGACGATAGAGGATATGATAGGATAGAGGATATAAAAGGATAGCGGGTAGGATAGGATGGAGTATAGGATAGGGGATTGGATAGGATAGAGGATAGGATAGGATAGATGATAGGATCGGATAGAGGATAGGATACGATAGAGGATAGGATAGAGGATAGGATAGAGGATTCGATAGGATAGAGGATAGGATAGAATAGCGGATAGGATAGGATGGAGTATAGGATAGGATTGAGGATAGGATAGGGTTGAGGATAGGATAGGATAGAGGAGAGGATTAAGGATAGGATAGGATAGTGGATAGGATAGAGGATACGATATTATAGAGGATAGGATAACATAGAGGATTGGATAGGGGATTGGATAGGATAGAGGATAGGAGACGATAGAGGATAGTATAGGATAGAGGATAGGATAGGATAGAGAATAGTATAGGATAGATGATATTATAGGATATACGATAGGATAGGATAGAGGATAGGATCGGATAGAGGATAGGAGAGGGTAGAGGATAGGATCGGATAGAGTATAGGATACGATAGAGGATAGGATAGAGGATAGGATAGCATAGAGGATTGGATAGGGGATTGGATAGGGTGGAGGATAGGAGACGATAGAGGATAGGATAGAGGATTGGATAGGATACAGGATATTATAGGATAGAGGATAGGATAGGATAGAGAATAGTATAGGATAGATGATATTATAGGATAGAGGATAGGATAGGATAGAGGATAGGATCGGATAAAGGATAGGATAGGGGATTGGATAGGATAGAGGATAGGATAGGATAGACGATAGGATCGGATAGAGGATAGGATAGGATAGAGGATAGGGTAGGATAGATGATAGGATAGGATAGAGGATAGGATAGGATAGCGGATAGCATAAGTTAGAGGATAGAATAGGATAGAGAATAGGATAGGATAGATGATACTATAGGAAAGAGGATAGGATATTATAGAGGATAGGATAGCAGATAGGATAGGATAGAGGATAGGATAGTGGATTGGATAGGATAGAGGATAGGATAGGGGATTGGATAGGATAGAGGATAGGATACGATAGAGGATAGGATAGGATTGAGGATAGGATAGGATAGAGGATTGGATAGGATAGAGGATACGATATTATAGAGGATAGGATAGCATAGAGGATTGGATAGGGGATTGGATAGGATAGAGGATTGGATAGGATAGAGGATATTATAGGATAGAGGATAGGATAGGATAGAGGATAGGATAGGATAGAGGATAGGATAGGATAGAGGATAGGATAGGATAAAGGATAGGTTCGGATAAAGGATAGGATAGGGGATTGGATAGGATAGAGGATAGGATAGGATAGAGGATAGGATAGGATAGAGGATGGGACAGGATAGAGGATAGGATAGGATTGAGGATAGGATATGGGATTGGATAGGATAGAGCATAGGATAGGATAGAGGATAGGATAGAGGATAGGATAGAGGATAGGATAGAGGATAATCTAGCGGATAGGATAGGATAGAGATTTGGAACGGATACATGATATTATAGGATAGAGGATACGTAATGATAGAGTATACGATATTATAGAGGATAGGATAGTATAGAGGATAGGATAGGATAGTGGATAGAATAGAATGGATGATAAGATATGATAGAGGATAGGATAGGATGGAGGATAGGATAGGACAGAGGATAGGATACGATAGACGATAGGATAGGATAGAGGATAGGATATTGTAGTGGATAGGATAGGATGGATGATAGGATATGATAGAGGATAGGATAGGTTAGGATACGGGATAGAATAGGATAGAGGATAGGATAGGATTCAGGATAGGATACGATAGAGGATAGGATAGGATAGAGGATAGGATAGGATAGAGGAATGGATAGGATTGAGGATAGGATTGGATAGAGGATAGGTTAGGATAGAGGATAGGATACGATGGATGATAGGATAGGATAAAGGATAGGATAGGATAGTGGATAGGAAAGTATAGAGGATAGGATAGGGGATTGGATAGGATAGAGGATAGGATAGAGGATAGGATAGGATAGAGAATAGGATAGGATAGAGGATAGGATAGGATAGAGGATACGATAGGATAGAGGATAGGATAGGATAGAGGAAAGGATAAGATAGAGGATACGATAGGATACAGGATAGGATAGGATAGTGGATAGTATAGAGGATAGTATAGAGGATAGGATAGGATAGAGGATAATATAGGACAGAGGATTGGATAGGATAGAGGATAGAGGATAGAGGATAGGATTGGATAGAGGAAAGAGGATAGGATTGGATAGAGGAAAGGATAGGATTGAAGAAAGGATTGGATAGAGGATAGGACAAGATAGATAATACGATAGTATACAGGATAGGATGGGATAGTGGATAGAATAGGATTGAGGATGGGATAGGATAGAGGATAGGATAGGATACAGGAGAGGATAGGATAGAGGATAGGATAGGATAGAGGATAGGATAGTATTGAGGATAGGATAGGATAGAGGATAATATAGGACAGAGGATTGGATAGGATAGAGGATAGAGGATAGGATTGGATAGAGGAAAGAGGATAGGATTGGATAGAGGAAAGGATAGGATTGAGGAAAGGATTGGATAGAGGATAGGACAAGATAGATAATACGATAGTATAGAGGATAGGATAGGATAGAGGATAGGATAGGATAGACGATGGGACAGGATAGAGGATAGGATAGGATTGAGGATAGGATATGGGATTGGATAGGATACAGGATAGGATAGGATAGAGGAGAGGATAAGATTGAGGAAAGGATAGGATACTGTATACGATAGGATGGATGATACGATAGTATAGAGAATGGGATAGGATAGAGGAGAGGATAGGATACAGGATATTATAGGATAGAAGATAGGATAGGATAGAGGATAAGATAGGATTGAGGATGGGATAGGATAGAGGATAGGATAGGATAGAGGATAGGATAGGATAGTGGATTGGATAGGGGATTGGATAGGATACAGGATAGGATAGGATAGAGGATAGGATAGGATTGAGGAAAGGATAGGATACTGTATAGGATAGGATAGAGGATACGATAGTATAGAGAATGGGATAGGATAGAGGATAGGATAGGATAGAGGGTAGGATAGGATAGAAGAAAGGATAAGATAGAGGATAGGATACAATAGAGGATAGGATAGGATAGTGGATAGGATAGAGGATAGTATAGAGGATAGGATAGGATAGAGGATAGGATAGGATAGAGGATAGGATAGGATAGATGATAGGATAGGATAGAGGATAGGATAGGATAGAGGATAGGATAGGATAGATGATAGGATAGGATAGATTATAGGATAGGATAGAGGATAATATAGGACAGAGGATTGGATAGGTTAGAGGATAGAGGATAGAATTGGATAGAGGAAAGAGGATAGGATTGGATAGAGGAAAGGATAGGATTGAGGAAAGGATTGGATAGAGGATAGGACAAGATAGATAATACGATAGTATAGAGGATAGGATACGATGGATGATAGGATATGATAGAGGATAGGATAGGATGAAGGATAGGATAGGATAGAGGATAGGATAGGATAGAGGATAGGATAGGATAGAGGATAGGATAGGATAGAGGATAGGATAGGATAGAGGATAGGATAGGATAGAGGATAGGATAGGATAGAGGATAGGATAGAGGATAGGATAGGATAGAGGATAGGATAGTCGATAGTATAGAGGATAGGATAGGATAGAGGATAATATAGGACAGAGGATTGGATAGGATAGAGGATAGAGGATAGGATTGGATAGAGGAAAGATTATAGGATTGGATAGAGGAAAGGATAGGATAGAGGATAGGATAGGATTGAGGATAGGATAAGGTAGCGGATATGATAGGATAGAGGATAGGACAGGATAGATGATAGGATAGGATAGAGGATAGGATAGAGGATAGGATAGAGGATAGGATAGGATATATGATATTATCGGATACAGGACAGGTTAGGATAGAAGATAAGATAGGATTGAGGATAGGAAAGTATAGAGGATAGGATAGAGGATTGGATAGGATAGAGGATTGGATAGGTTAGAGGATAGAGGATATTGTAGGATACAGGATAGGATAGGATTGATGATAGGATTGGATAGAGGATAGGATAGGATAGAGGATAGGATACGATGGATGATAGGATATGATAGAGGATAGGATAGGATGAAGGATAGGATAGGATAGAGGATAGGATAGGATAGAGGATAGGATAGGATAGAGGATAGGATAGGATAGAGGATAGGATAGGATAGAGCATAGGATAGGATAGAGGATAGGATAGGATAGAGGATAGGATAGGATAGAGGATAGGATAGGATAGAGGATAGGATAGGATAGAGGATAGGATAGGATAGAGGATAGGATAGGATAGAGGATAGGATAGGATAGAGGATAGGATAGGATAGAGGATAGGATAGGATAGAGGATAGGATAGAGGATAGGATAGAGGATAGGATAGGATAGAGGATAGGATAGTCGATAGTATAGAGGATTGGATAGGATAGAGGATAGAGGATAGAGGATAGAATTGGATACAGGAAAGAGGATAGGATTGGATAGAGGAAAGGATAGGATTGAGGAAAGGATTGGATAGAGGATAGGACAAGATAGATAATACGATAGTATAAAGGATAGGATAGGATAGAGGATAGGATAGGATAGAGGATGGGACAGGATAGAGGATAGGATAGGATAGAGGATAGGATAGGATTGTGGATAGGATATGGGATTGGATAGGATAGAAGATAAGATAGGATTGAGGATAGGAAAGTATAGAGGATAGGATAGAGGATAGGATAGGATAAAGGATAGGATAGGATTGAGGATAGGATAAGATAGCGGATAGGATAGGATAGAGGATAGGATAGGATAGAGGAAAGGATAGGATTGAGGATAGGATTGGATAGATGATAGGACAGGATAGATGATAGGATAGGATAGAGGATAGGATAGAGGATAGGATAGGATATATGATATTATCGGATACAGGACAGGTTAGGATAGAAGATAAGATAGGATTGAGGATAGGAAAGTATAGAGGATAGGATAGAGGATTGGATAGGATAGAGGATTGGATAGGTTAGAGGATAGAGGATATTGTAGGATACAGGATAGGATAGGATTGATGATAGGATTGGATAGAGGATAGGATAGGATAGAGGATAGGATACGATGGATGATAGGATATGATAGAGGATAGGATAGGATAAAGGATAGGATAGGATTGAGGATAGGATAAGATAGCGGATAGGATAGGATAGAGGATAGGATAGGATAGAGGAAAGGATGGGATTGAGGATAGGACAGGATAGAGGAAAGGATAGGATAGAGTATAGGATGGGTAACTGAAGAGGATAGAGGATAGGATAGGATAGAGGATAGGATAGAGGATAATATAGCGGATAGGATAGGATAGAGATTTGGAACGGATACATGATATTATAGGATAGAGGATACGTAATGATAGATTATACGATATTATAGAGGATAGGATAGGATAGTGAATAGGATAGGATAGTGGATAGAATAGAATGGATGATAAGATATGATAGGGGATAGGATAGGATAGAGGATAGGATAGGATAGGGGATAGGATAGGATAGAGGATAGGATAGGATAGAGGATAGGATATTGTAGTGGATAGGATAGGATGGATGATAGGATATGATAGAGGATAGGATAGGATAGAGGATAGGATAGGGTAGGATACGGGATAGGATAGGATTCGGGATAGGATAGGATAGAGGATACGATAGACGATGGGATACTATAGAGGATAGGATAGGATAGCGGATAGGATAAGATGGAGGATAGGATAGGATAGAGGATAGGATAGGATAGTGGATAGGATAGAGGATAGTATAGAGGATAGGATAGGATACAGGATAATATAGGACAGAGGATTGGATAGGATAGAGGATAGAGGATAGGATTGGATAGAGGATAGGATAGGGTAGGATACGGGATAGGATAGGATAGAGGATAGGATAGGATTCGGGATAGGATAGGATAGTGGATAGGATAGGATAGAGGATACGATAGACGATAGGATACTATAGAGGATAGGATAGGATAGCGGATAGGATAAGATGGAGGATAGGATAGGATAGAGGATAGGATAGGATAGTGGATAGGATAGAGGATAGTATAGAGGATAGGATAGGATAGAGGATAATATAGGACAGAGGATTGGATAGGATAGAGGATAGAGGATAGGATTGGATAGAGGAAAGAGGATAGGATTGGATAGAGGAAAGGATAGGATTGAGGAAAGGATTGGATAGAGGATAGGACAAGATAGATAATACAATAGTATAGAGGATAGGATGGGATAGTGGATAGAATAGGATTGAGGATGGGATAGGATAGATGATAGGATAGGATACAGGATAGGATAGGATAGAGGATAGGATAAGTTAGAGGATTGGATAGGATAGAGAATAGGATAGGATAGAGGATAGGATAGGATTGAGGATAGGATAAGGTAGCGGATATGATAGGATAGAGGATAGGATAGGATAGAGGAAAAGATAGGATTGAGGATAGGATTGGATAGATGATAGGACAGGATAGATGATAGGATAGGATAGAGGATAGGATAGAGGATAGGATAGAGGATAGGATAGGATATATGATATTATCGGATACAGGATAGGTTAGGATAGAAGA
Organism: Halictus rubicundus; assembly: GCF_050948215.1. Taxonomy (NCBI): domain Eukaryota; kingdom Metazoa; phylum Arthropoda; class Insecta; order Hymenoptera; family Halictidae; genus Halictus; species Halictus rubicundus. The sequence continues at coordinate 56,953 of NW_027489098.1, read as the reverse complement.
TAAGATAGGATTGAGGATAGGAAAGTATAGAGGATAGGATAGAGGATTGGATAGGATAGAGGATTGGATAGGTTAGAGGATAGAGGATATTGTAGGATACAGGATAGGATAGGATTGATGATAGGATTGGATAGAGGATAGGATAGGATAGAGGATAGGATACGATGGATGATAGGATATGATAGAGGATAGGATAGGATGAAGGATAGGATAGGATAGAGGATAGGATAGGATAGAGGATAGGATAGGATAGAGGATAGGATAGGATAGAGGATAGGATAGGATAGAGGATAGGATAGGATAGAGGATAGGATAGGATAGAGGATAGGATAGGATAGAGGATAGGATAGGATAGAGGATAGGATAGGATAGAGGATAGGATAGGATAGAGGATAGGATAGGATAGAGGATAGGATAGGATAGAGGATAGGATAGGATAGAGGATAGGATAGAGGATAGGATAGGATAGAGGATAGTATAGGATAGAGGATAGGATAGGATAGAGGATAGGATAGGATAGAGGATAGGATAGGATAGACGATAGGATAGGATAGAGGATAATATCTGACAGAGGATTGGATAGGTTAGAGGATAGAGGATAGAATTGGATAGAGGAAAGAGGATAGGATTGGATAGAGGAAAGGATAGGATTGAGGAAAGGATTGGATAGAGGATAGGACAAGATAGATAATACGATAGTATAGAGGATACGATAGGATAGAGGATAGGATAGGATAGAGGATGGGACAGGATAGAGGATAGGATAGGATAGAGGATAGGATAGGATTGAGGATAGGATATGGGATTGGATAGGATAGAGCATAGGATAGGCTACATGATAGGATAGGATAGAGGATAGGATAGGATAGAGGATAGGATAGGATATAGGATATTATAGGGTAGGATACGGGATAGGATAGGATAGATGATAGGATAGGATTCAGGATAGGATAGGATACTGGATAGGATAGGATAGAGGATACGATAGACGATAGGATACTATAGAGGATAGGATAGGATAGCGGATAGGGTAAGGTATAGGATAGGATTGAGGATAGGAAAGTATAGAGGATTGGATAGGACAGAGGATTGGCTAGGTTAGAGGATAGAGGATATTGTAGGATAGAGGATAGGATAGAATTGATGATAGGATTGGATAGACGATAGGATAGGATAGAGGATAGGATACGATGGATGATAGGATATGATAGAGGATAGGATAGGATAAAGGATAGGATAGGATAGTGGATAGGATAGGATAGAGGATAGGATAGGATAGAGGAAAGGATAGGATAGAGGATAGGATGGGTAATTGAAGAGGATAGAGGATAGGATAGGATAGGGGATAGGATAGAGGATAGGTTAGGGGATTGGATAGGATAGAGGATAGGATAGAATAGAGGTTAGGATAGAGAATAGGATAGGACAGAATTGATGATAGGATTGGATAGACGATAGGATAGGATAGAGGATAGGATAGGATAAAGGATAAGATAGGATAGTGGATAGGATAGGATAGAGGATAGGATAGGATAGAGAATAATATAGGATAGAGGATAGGATAGGATAGATGATAGGATAGGATAGAGGATAGGATAGGATAGAGGAAAGGATAAGATGGAGGATAGGATAGGATAGAGGATAGGATAGAGGATAGGATAGGATAGTGGATAGGATAGAGGATAGTATAGAGGATAGGATAGGATAGAGGATAATATAGGACAGAGGATTGGATAGGTTAGAGGATAGAGGATATTGTAGGATAGAGGATAGGATAGAATTGATGATAGGATTGGATAGACGACAGGATAGGATAGAGGATAGGATACGATGGATGATAGGATATGATAGAGGATAGGATAGGATAAAGGATAGGATAGGATAGTGGATAGGATAGGATAGAGGATAGGATAGGATAGAGGAAAGGATAGGATAGAGGATAGGATGGGTAATTGAAGAGGATAGAGGATAGGATAGGATAGGGGATAGGATAGAGGATAGGTTAGGGGATTGGATAGGATAGAGGATAGGATAGAATAGAGGTTAGGATAGAGAATAGGATAGGACAGAATTGATGATAGGATTGGATAGACGATAGGATAGGATAGAGGATAGGATACGATGGATGATAGGATATGATAGAGGATAGGATAGGATAAAGGATAAGATAGGATAGTGGATAGGATAGGATAGAGGATAGGATAGGATAGAGAATAATATAGGATAGAGGATAGGATAGGATAGATGATAGGATAGGATAGAGGATAGGATAGGATAGAGGAAAGGATAAGATGGAGGATAGGATAGGATAGAGGATAGGATAGAGGATAGGATAGGATAGTGGATAGGATAGAGGATAGTATAGAGGATAGGATAGGATAGAGGATAATATAGGACAGAGGATTGGATAGGTTAGAGGATAGAGGATATTGTAGGATAGAGGATAGGATAGAATTGATGATAGGATTGGATAGAGGATAGGATAGGATAAAGGATAGGATAGGATAGTGGATAGGATAGGATAGAGGATAGGATGGAGGATAGGATAGGATGGAGAATAGGATAGGATAGAGGATAGGATAGGATAGAGGATAGGATAGGATAGAGGATAGGATAGGATAGAGGAAAGGATAAGGTAGAGGATAGGATAGGATAGAGGATAGGATAGGATAGTGGATAGGATAGAGGATAGTATAGAGGATAGGATAGGATAGAAGATAATATAGGACAGGGGATTGGATGGGATAGAGGATAGAGGATAGAATTGGATAGAGGAAAGAGGATAGGATTGGATAGAGGAAAGGATAGGATTGAGGAAAGGATTGGATAGAGGATAGGACAAGATAGATAATACGATAGTATAGAGGATAGGATAGGATAGAGAATAGGATAGGATAGTGGATAGAATAGAATGGATGATAAGATATGATAGAGGATAGGATTGGATAGAGGATAGGATAGGACAGAGGATAGGATACGATAGAGGATAGGATAGGATAGAGGATAGGATAGGGTAGGATACGGGATAGGATAGGATAGAGGATAGGATAGGATTCAGGATAGGATAGGATAGTGGATAGGATAGGATAGAGGATACGATAGACGATAGGATACTATAGAGGATAGGATAGGATAGCGGATAGGGTACGGGACAGGATAGTATTGAGGATAGGAAAGTATAGAGGATTGGATAGGACAGAGGATTGGCTAGGTTAGAGGATAGAGGATATTGTAGGATAGAGGATAGGATAGGATAGAGGATAGGATAGGGTAGAGGATAGGATAGACAATAGGATAGGATAGAGGATAGGATAGGATAGAGGATAGGATCGGATAGAGAATAGTATAGGATAGATGATATTATAGGATAGAGGATAGGATACGATAGAGGATATGATAGGGGATTGGATAGGATAGAGTATAGGATAGGATATAGGATAGGATACGATAGAGGATAGGATAGAGGATAGGATATAGGATTGGATAGGATAGAGGATATTATAGGATAGAGGATAGGATAGGATAGAGGATAGGATAGGGTTGGGGATAGGACAGGATTGAGGATAGGATAGGATAGTGGATAGGATAGGGGATTGGATAAGATAGAGGATAGGATAGGATAGGATAGATGATAGTATAGGATATAGGATAGGATAGGATTGAGGATAGGATAGTATAGTGGAAATGATAGGATAGAATAGACGATAGAGGATAGGATATAGAATAGGATAGATGATAGTATAGGATAGAGGATTGGATAGGATAGAGGATAGGATTGGATAGAGGATAGGATAGGGGATTGGGTAGTATAGAGGATAGGATAGGATAAAGGATAGGATACGATAGAGGATAGTATAGGATAGAGGATAGGATAGGATAGAGAATAGTATAGGATAGATGATATTATAGGATAGAGGATATTATAGGATAGAGGATAGGATAGGATAGAGGATAGGATCGGATAGAGGATAGGATAGGGGATTGGATAGGATAGAGGATAGGATAGGATAGAGGACAGGATAGGGTAGAGGATAGGATAGAGAATAGGATAGGATAGAGGATAGGATAGGATAGATAATAGGATCGGATAGAGGATAGGATACGATAGAGGAAAGTATAGGATAGAGGATAGGATAGGATAGAGAATAATATAGGATAGAGGATAGGATAGGAGAGAGGATAAGATATTATAGAGGATAGGATAGGATAGAGGATAGGATCGGATAGAGGATAGGATAGGGGATTGGATAGGATAGAGGATAGTATAGGATAGAGGATATGATAGGATAGAAGATAGGATAGGATAGAGGATAGGAGAGGATTGAGGATAGGAGAGGATATTGGATAGGATCTGATAGAGGATAGGATACGATAGAGGATAGTATAGGATAGAGGATAGGATAGGATAGAGAATAGTATAGGATAGATGATATTATAGGATAGAGGATAGGATAGGGTAGAGTATAGGATACAGAATAGGATAGGATAGAGGATAGGATAGTATAGAGGATAGGATCGGATAGAGGATAGGATAGGGTAGAGGATAGGATAGGATAGAGGATATAATAGGATAGAGGATAGGATAGGATAGAGAATAGTATAGGATAGATGATATTGTAGGATAGAGGATATTATAGGATAGAGGATAGGATAGGATAGAGGATAGGATAGGGTTGAGGATAGGACAGGATTGAAGATAGGATAGGATAGTGGATAGGATAGGGGATTGGATAAGATAGAGGATAGGATAGGATAGGATAGATGATAGTATAGGATAGAGGTTAGGATAGGATTGAGGATAGGATAGGATAGTGGATAGGATAGGATAGAACAGACGATAGAGGATAGGATAGAGAATAGGATAGATGATTGTATAGGATAGAGGATTGGATAGGATAGAGGATAGGATTGGATAGAGGATAGGATAGGGGATTGGGTAGTATAGAGGATAGGATAGGATAAAGGATAGGATACGATAGAGGATAGTATAGGATAGAGGATAGGATAGGATAGAGGATAGGATCGGATAGAATATAGGATAGGGGATTGGATAGGATAGAGGATAGGATAAGATAGAGGACAGGATAGGGTAGAGGATAGGATAGAGAAGAGGATAGGATAGAGGATAGGATAGGATAGAGGATAGGATCGGATAGAGGATAGGATACGTTAGAGGAAAGTATAGGATAGAGGATAGGATAGGATAGAGAATAGTATAGGATAGAGGATAGGATAGGATAGAGGATACGATATTATAGAGGATAGGATAGGATTGAGGATAGGATCGGATAGAGGATAGGATAGGGGATTGGATAGGATAGAGGATAGTATAGGATAGAGGATAGGATAGGATAGAGGATAGGATAGGGTAGAGGATAGGATAGGATAGAGGATAGGATAGGATAGAGGTTAGGATAGGGTAGAGTGTAGGATACAGAATAGGATAGGATAGAGGATAGGATAGGGGATTGGGTAGTATAGAGGATAGGATAGGATAAAGGATAGGATACGATAGAGGATAGTATAGGATAGAGGAAAGGATAGGATAGAGCATAGTATAGGATAGATGATATTATAGGATAGAGGATAGGATAGGATAGAGGATAGTATAGGATAGATGATATTATAGGATAGAGGATATTATAGGATAGAGGATAGGATAGGATAGAGGATAGGATCGGATAGAGGATAGGATAGGGGATTGGATAGGATAGAGGATAGGATTGGATAGAGGATACGATAGGGGATTGGGTAGTGTAGAGGATAGGATAGGATACGATAGCGGATAGTATAGGATAGAGGATAGGATAGGATAGAGAATAGTATAGGATAGAGGATAGGATCGGATAGAGGATAGGATAGGGTAGAGGATAGGATAGGATAGAGGATAGGATAGGATGGAGTATAGGATAGGATTGAGGATAGGATAGGGTTGAGGATAGGATGGGATAGAGGATAGGATAGGATAGAGGATAGGATCGGATAGAGGATAGGATACGATAGAGGATAGGATAGAGGATAGGATAGAGGATTGGATAGGATAGAGGATATGATAGGATAGAAGATAGGATCGGATAGAGGATAGGTTGGGGATTGGATAGGATAGAGGATAGGATAGGATAGAGGATAGGATATGGGATTGGATAGGATAGAGCATAGGATAGGCTACATGATAGGATAGGATAGAGGATAGGATAGGATAGAGGATAGGATAGGATATAGGATATTATAGGGTAGGATACGGGATAGGATAGGATAGACGATAGGATAGGATTCAGGATAGGATAGGATACTGGATAGGATAGGATAGAGGATACGATAGACGATAGGATACTATAGAGGATAGGATAGGATAGCGGATAGGGTAAGGTATAGGATAGGATTGAGGATAGGAAAGTATAGAGGATTGGATAGGACAGAGGATTGGCTAGGTTAGAGGATAGAGGATATTGTAGGATAGAGGATAGGATAGAATTGATGATAGGATTGGATAGACGATAGGATAGGATAGAGGATAGGATACGATGGATGATAGGATATGATAGAGGATAGGATAGGATAAAGGATAGGATAGGATAGTGGATAGGATAGGATAGAGGATAGGATAGGATAGAGGAAAGGATAGGATAGAGGATAGGATGGGTAATTGAAGAGGATAGAGGATAGGATAGGATAGGGGATAGGATAGAGGATAGGTTAGGGGATTGGATAGGATAGAGGATAGGATAGAATAGAGGTTAGGATAGAGAATAGGATAGGACAGAATTGATGATAGGATTGGATAGACGATAGGATAGGATAGAGGATAGGATACGATGGATGATAGGATATGATAGAGGATAGGATAGGATAAAGGATAAGATAGGATAGTGGATAGGATAGGATAGAGGATAGGATAGGATAGAGAATAATATAGGATAGAGGATAGGATAGGATAGATGATAGGATAGGATAGAGGATAGGATAGGATAGAGGAAAGGATAAGATGGAGGATAGGATAGGATAGAGGATAGGATAGAGGATAGGATAGGATAGTGGATAGGATAGAGGATAGTATAGAGGATAGGATAGGATAGAGGATAATATAGGACAGAGGATTGGATAGGTTAGAGGATAGAGGATATTGTAGGATAGAGGATAGGATAGAATTGATGATAGGATTGGATAGACGACAGGATAGGATAGAGGATAGGATACGATGGATGATAGGATATGATAGAGGATAGGATAGGATAAAGGATAGGATAGGATAGTGGATAGGATAGGATAGAGGATATCATAGGATAGAGGAAAGGATAGGATAGAGGATAGGATGGGTAATTGAAGAGGATAGAGGATAGGATAGGATAGGGGATAGGATAGAGGATAGGTTAGGGGATTGGATAGGATAGAGGATAGGATAGAATAGAGGTTAGGATAGAGAATAGGATAGGACAGAATTGATGATAGGATTGGATAGACGATAGGATAGGATAGAGGATAGGATACGATGGATGATAGGATATGATAGAGGATAGGATAGGATAAAGGATAAGATAGGATAGTGGATAGGATAGGATAGAGGATAGGATAGGATAGAGAATAATATAGGATAGAGGATAGGATAGGATAGATGATAGGATAGGATAGAGGATAGGATAGGATAGAGGAAAGGATAAGATGGAGGATAGGATAGGATAGAGGATAGGATAGAGGATAGGATAGGATAGTGGATAGGATAGAGGATAGTATAGAGGATAGGATAGGATAGAGGATAATATAGGACAGAGGATTGGATAGGTTAGAGGATAGAGGATATTGTAGGATAGAGGATAGGATAGAATTGATGATAGGATTGGATAGAGGATAGGATAGGATAAAGGATAGGATAGGATAGTGGATAGGATAGGATAGAGGATAGGATGGAGGATAGGATAGGATGGAGAATAGGATAGGATAGAGGATAGGATAGGATAGAGGATAGGATAGGATAGAGGATAGGATAGGATAGAGGAAAGGATAAGGTAGAGGATAGGATAGGATAGAGGATAGGATAGGATAGTGGATAGGATAGAGGATAGTATAGAGGATAGGATAGGATAGAAGATAATATAGGACAGGGGATTGGATGGGATAGAGGATAGAGGATAGAATTGGATAGAGGAAAGAGGATAGGATTGGATAGAGGAAAGGATAGGATTGAGGAAAGGATTGGATAGAGGATAGGACAAGATAGATAATACGATAGTATAGAGGATAGGATAGGATAGAGAATAGGATAGGATAGTGGATAGAATAGAATGGATGATAAGATATGATAGAGGATAGGATTGGATAGAGGATAGGATAGGACAGAGGATAGGATACGATAGAGGATAGGATAGGATAGAGGATAGGATAGGGTAGGATACGGGATAGGATAGGATAGAGGATAGGATAGGATTCAGGATAGGATAGGATAGTGGATAGGATAGGATAGAGGATACGATAGACGATAGGATACTATAGAGGATAGGATAGGATAGCGGATAGGGTAAGGGATAGGATAGGATTGAGGATAGGAAAGTATAGAGGATTGGATAGGACAGAGGATTGGCTAGGTTAGAGGATAGAGGATATTGTAGGATAGAGGATAGGATAGGATAGAGGATAGGATAGGGTAGAGGATAGGATAGACAATAGGATAGGATAGAGGATAGGATAGGATAGAGGATAGGATCGGATAGAGAATAGTATAGGATAGATGATATTATAGGATAGAGGATAGGATACGATAGAGGATATGATAGGGGATTGGATAGGATAGAGTATAGGATAGGATATAGGATAGGATACGATAGAGGATAGGATAGAGGATAGGATATAGGATTGGATAGGATAGAGGATATTATAGGATAGAGGATAGGATAGGATAGAGGATAGGATAGGGTTGGGGATAGGACAGGATTGAGGATAGGATAGGATAGTGGATAGGATAGGGGATTGGATAAGATAGAGGATAGGATAGGATAGGATAGATGATAGTATAGGATATAGGATAGGATAGGATTGAGGATAGGATAGTATAGTGGAAATGATAGGATAGAATAGACGATAGAGGATAGGATATAGAATAGGATAGATGATAGTATAGGATAGAGGATTGGATAGGATAGAGGATAGGATTGGATAGAGGATAGGATAGGGGATTGGGTAGTATAGAGGATAGGATAGGATAAAGGATAGGATACGATAGAGGATAGTATAGGATAGAGGATAGGATAGGATAGAGAATAGTATAGGATAGATGATATTATAGGATAGAGGATATTATAGGATAGAGGATAGGATAGGATAGAGGATAGGATCGGATAGAGGATAGGATAGGGGATTGGATAGGATAGAGGATAGGATAGGATAGAGGACAGGATAGGGTAGAGGATAGGATAGAGAATAGGATAGGATAGAGGATAGGATAGGATAGATAATAGGATCGGATAGAGGATAGGATACGATAGAGGAAAGTATAGGATAGAGGATAGGATAGGATAGAGAATAATATAGGATAGAGGATAGGATAGGAGAGAGGATAAGATATTATAGAGGATAGGATAGGATAGAGGATAGGATCGGATAGAGGATAGGATAGGGGATTGGATAGGATAGAGGATAGTATAGGATAGAGGATATGATAGGATAGAAGATAGGATAGGATAGAGGATAGGAGAGGATTGAGGATAGGAGAGGATATTGGATAGGATCTGATAGAGGATAGGATACGATAGAGGATAGTATAGGATAGAGGATAGGACAGGATAGAGAATAGTATAGGATAGATGATATTATAGGATAGAGGATAGGATAGGGTAGAGTATAGGATACAGAATAGGATAGGATAGAGGATAGGATAGTATAGAGGATAGGATCGGATAGAGGATAGGATAGGGTAGAGGATAGGATAGGATAGAGGATATAATAGGATAGAGGATAGGATAGGATAGAGAATAGTATAGGATAGATGATATTGTAGGATAGAGGATATTATAGGATAGAGGATAGGATAGGATAGAGGATAGGATAGGGTTGAGGATAGGACAGGATTGAAGATAGGATAGGATAGTGGATAGGATAGGGGATTGGATAAGATAGAGGATAGGATAGGATAGGATAGATGATAGTATAGGATAGAGGTTAGGATAGGATTGAGGATAGGATAGGATAGTGGATAGGATAGGATAGAACAGACGATAGAGGATAGGATAGAGAATAGGATAGATGATTGTATAGGATAGAGGATTGGATAGGATAGAGGATAGGATTGGATAGAGGATAGGATAGGGGATTGGGTAGTATAGAGGATAGGATAGGATAAAGGATAGGATACGATAGAGGATAGTATAGGATAGAGGATAGGATAGGATAGAGGATAGGATCGGATAGAATATAGGATAGGGGATTGGATAGGATAGAGGATAGGATAAGATAGAGGACAGGATAGGGTAGAGGATAGGATAGAGAAGAGGATAGGATAGAGGATAGGATAGGATAGAGGATAGGATCGGATAGAGGATAGGATACGTTAGAGGAAAGTATAGGATAGAGGATAGGATAGGATAGAGAATAGTATAGGATAGAGGATAGGATAGGATAGAGGATACGATATTATAGAGGATAGGATAGGATTGAGGACAGGATCGGATAGAGGATAGGATAGGGGATTGGATAGGATAGAGGATAGTATAGGATAGAGGATAGGATAGGATAGAGGATAGGATAGGGTAGAGGATAGGATAGGATAGAGGATAGGATAGGATAGAGGTTAGGATAGGGTAGAGTGTAGGATACAGAATAGGATAGGATAGAGGATAGGATAGGGGATTGGGTAGTATAGAGGATAGGATAGGATAAAGGATAGGATACGATAGAGGATAGTATAGGATAGAGGAAAGGATAGGATAGAGCATAGTATAGGATAGATGATATTATAGGATAGAGGATAGGATAGGATAGAGGATAGTATAGGATAGATGATATTATAGGATAGAGGATATTATAGGATAGAGGATAGGATAGGATAGAGGATAGGATCGGATAGAGGATAGGATAGGGGATTGGATAGGATAGAGGATAGGATTGGATAGAGGATACGATAGGGGATTGGGTAGTGTAGTGGATAGGATAGGATACGATAGCGGATAGTATAGGATAGAGGATAGGATAGGATAGAGAATAGTATAGGATAGAGGATAGGATCGGATAGAGGATAGGATAGGGTAGAGGATAGGATAGGATAGAGGATAGGATAGGATGGAGTATAGGATAGGATTGAGGATAGGATAGGGTTGAGGATAGGATGGGATAGAGGATAGGATAGGATAGAGGATAGGATCGGATAGAGGATAGGATACGATAGAGGATAGGATAGAGGATAGGATAGAGGATTGGATAGGATAGAGGATATGATAGGATAGAAGATAGGATCGGATAGAGGATAGGTTGGGGATTGGATAGGATAGAGGATAGGATAGGGTGGAGGATAGGATAGGATAGAGGATAGGATAGGATAGAGGATAGGATAGGGTAGAGGATAGGATAGGATATAGGATAGGATAGGATAGAGGTTAGGATAGGGTAGAGTATAGGATACAGAATAGGATAGGATAGAGGATAGGATAGGATAGAGGATAGGATCGGATAGAGGATAGGATAGGGTACAGGATAGGATCGGATAGAGGATAGGATACGATAGAGGATAGGATAGAGGATAGGATAGAGGATTGGATAGGATAGAGGATATGATAGGATAGAAGATAGGATAGGATAGAGGATAGGAGAGGATTGAGGATAGGAGAGGATATTGGATAGGATCGGATAGAGGATAGGATACGATAGAGGATAGTATAGGATAGAGGATAGGATAGGATAGAGAATAGTATAGGATAGATGATATTATAGGATAGAGGATAGGATAGGGAAGAGTATAGGATACAGAATAGGATAGGATAGAGGATAGGATAGGATAGAGGATAGGATCGGATAGAGGATAGGATAGGGTAGAGGATAGGATAGGATAGAGGATATAATAGGATAGAGGATAGGATAGGATAGAGAATAGTATAGGATAGATGATATTGTAGGATAGAGGATATTATAGGGTGAGGATAGGATAGGATAGAGGATAGGATAGGATAGAGGATAGGATAGGGTTGAGGATAGGACAGGATTGAAGATAGGATAGGATAGTGGATAGGATAGGGGATTGGATAGGATAGAGGATAGGATCGGATAGAGGATAGGATACGTTAGAGGAAAGTATAGGATAGAGGATAGGATAGGATAGAGAATAGTATAGGATAGAGGATAGGATAGGATAGAGGATACGATATTATAGAGGATAGGATAGGATAGAGGATAGGATCGGATAGAGGATAGGATAGGGGATTGGATAGGATAGAGGATAGTATAGGATAGAGGATAGGATAGGATAGAGGATATTATAGGATACAGGATAGGACAGGTTAGAGGATAGGATCGGATAGAGGATAGGATAGGGGATTGGATAGGATAGAGGATAGTATAGGCTAGAGGATATGATAGGATAGAAGATAGGATAGGATAGAGGATAGGAGAGGATTGAGGATAGGAGAGGATATTGGATAGGATCTGATAGAGGATAGGATACGATAGAGGATAGTATAGGATAGAGGATAGGATAGGATAGAGAATAGTATAGGATAGATGATATTATAGGATAGAGGATAGGATAGGGTAGAGTATAGGATACAGAATAGGATAGGATAGAGGATAGGATAGGATAGAGGATAGGATCGGATAGAGGATAGGATAGGGTAGAGGATAGGATAGGATAGAGGATATAATAGGATAGAGGATAGGATAGGATAGAGAATAGTATAGGATAGATGATATTGTAGGATAGAGGATATTATAGGGTAGAGGATAGGATAGGATAGAGGATAGGATAGGATAGAGGATAGGATAGGGTTGAGGATAGGACAGGATTGAAGATAGGATAGGATAGTGGATAGGATAGGGGATTGGATAGGATAGAGGATAGGATCGGATAGAGGATAGGATACGTTAGAGGAAAGTATAGGATAGAGGATAGGATAGGATAGAGAATAGTATAGGATAGAGTATAGGATAGGATAGAGAATAGTATAGGATAGAGGATAGGATAGGATAGAGGATACGATATTATAGAGGATAGGATAGGATAGAGGATAGGATCGGATAGAGGATAGGATAGGGGATTGGATAGGATAGAGGATAGTATAGGATAGAGGATAGGATAGGATAGAGGATACTATAGGATAGATGATATTGTAGGATAGAGGATATTATAGGATACAGGATAGGACAGGTTAGAGGATAGGATCGGATAGAGGATAGGATAGGGGATTGGATAGGATAGAGGATAGTATAGGATAGAGGATATGATAGGATAGAAGATAGGATAGGATAGAGGATAGGAGAGGATTGAGGATAGGAGAGGATATTGGATAGGATCTGATAGAGGATAGGATACGATAGAGGATAGTATAGGATAGAGGATAGGATAGGATAGAGAATAGTATAGGATAGATGATATTATAGGATAGAGGATAGGATAGGGTAGAGTATAGGATACAGAATAGGATAGGATAGAGGATAGGATAGGATAGAGGATAGGATCGGATAGAGGATAGGATAGGGTAGAGGATAGGATAGGATAGAGGATATAATAGGATAGAGGATAGGATAGGATAGAGAATAGTATAGGATAGATGATATTGTAGGATAGAGGATATTATAGGGTAGAGGATAGGATAGGATAGAGGATAGGATAGGATAGAGGATAGGATAGGATAGAGGATAGGATAGGGTTGAGGATAGGACAGGATTGAAGATAGGATAGGATAGTGGATAGGATAGGGGATTGGATAGGATAGAGGATAGGATCGGATAGAGGATAGGATACGTTAGAGGAAAGTATAGGATAGAGGATAGGATAGGATAGAGAATAGTATAGGATAGAGGATAGGATAGGATAGAGGATACGATATTATAGAGGATAGGATAGGATAGAGGATAGGATCGGATAGAGGATAGGATAGGGGATTGGATAGGATAGAGGATAGTATAGGATTGAGGATAGGAGAGGATATTGGATAGGATCTGATAGAGGATAGGATACGATAGAGGATAGTATAGGATAGAGGATAGGATAGGATAGAGAATAGTATAGGATAGATGATATTATAGGATAGAGGATAGGATAGGGTAGAGTATAGGATACAGAATAGGATAGGATAGAGGATAGGATAGGATAGAGGATAGGATCGGATAGAGGATAGGATAGGGTAGAGGATAGGATAGGATAGAGGATATAATAGGATAGAGGATAGGATAGGATAGAGAATAGTATAGGATAGATGATATTGTAGGATAGAGGATATTATAGGGTAGAGGATAGGATAGGATAGAGGATAGGATAGGATAGAGGATAGGATAGGGTTGAGGATAGGACAGGATTGAAGATAGGATAGGATAGTGGATAGGATAGGGGATTGGATAGGATAGAGGATAGGATCGGATAGAGGATAGGATACGTTAGAGGAAAGTATAGGATAGAGGATAGGATAGGATAGAGAATAGTATAGGATAGAGGATAGGATAGGATAGAGAATAGTATAGGATAGAGGATAGGATAGGATAGAGGATACGATATTATAGAGGATAGGATAGGATAGAGGATAGGATCGGATAGAGGATAGGATAGGGGATTGGATAGGATAGAGGATAGTATAGGATAGAGGATAGGATAGGATAGAGGATACTATAGGATAGATGATATTGTAGGATAGAGGATATTATAGGATACAGGATAGGACAGGTTAGAGGATAGGATCGGATAGAGGATAGGATAGGGGATTGGATAGGATAGAGGATAGTATAGGATAGAGGATATGATAGGATAGAAGATAGGATAGGATAGAGGATAGGAGAGGATTGAGGATAGGAGAGGATATTGGATAGGATCTGATAGAGGATAGGATACGATAGAGGATAGTATAGGATAGAGGATAGGATAGGATAGAGAATAGTATAGGATAGATGATATTATAGGATAGAGGATAGGATAGGGTAGAGTATAGGATACAGAATAGGATAGGATAGAGGATAGGATAGGATAGAGGATAGGATCGGATAGAGGATAGGATAGGGTAGAGGATAGGATAGGATAGAGGATATAATAGGATAGAGGATAGGATAGGATAGAGAATAGTATAGGATAGATGATATTGTAGGATAGAGGATATTATAGGGTAGAGGATAGGATAGGATAGAGGATAGGATAGGATAGAGGATAGGATAGGGTTGAGGATAGGACAGGATTGAAGATAGGATAGGATAGTGGATAGGATAGGGGATTGGATAGGATAGAGGATAGGATCGGATAGAGGATAGGATACGTTAGAGGAAAGTATAGGATAGAGGATAGGATAGGATAGAGAATAGTATAGGATAGAGGATAGGATAGGATAGAGAATAGTATAGGATAGAGGATAGGATAGGATAGAGGATACGATATTATAGAGGATAGGATAGGATAGAGGATAGGATCGGATAGAGGATAGGATAGGGGATTGGATAGGATAGAGGATAGTATAGGATAGAGGATAGGATCGGATAGAGGATAGGATACGTTAGAGGAAAGTATAGGATAGAGGATAAGATAGGATAGAGAATAGTATAGGATAGAGGATAGGATAGGATAGAGGATACGATATTATAGAGGATAGGATATGATAGAGGATAGGATCGGATAGAGGATAGGATAGGGGATTGGATAGGATAGAGGATAGTATAGGATAGAGGATAGGATAGGATACAGGATAGGATAGGGTAGAAGATAGGATAGGATAGGATAGAGGATAGGATAGGTTAGTGGTTAGGATCGGATAGAGGATAGGTTGGGGATTGGATAGGATAGAGGATAGTATAGGGTGGAGGATAGGATTGGATAGAGGATAGGATAGGATAGAGGATAGGATAGGGTAGAGGATAGGATAGGATAGAGGATAGGATAGGATAGAGGTTAGGATAGGGTAGAGTATAGGATACAGAAATAGGATAGGATAGAGGATAGGATAGGATAGAGGATAGGATCGGATAGAGGATAGGATAGGATAGAGGATAGGATCGGATAGAGGATAGGATACGATAGAGGATAGGATAGAGGATAGGATAGAGAATTGGATAGGATAGAGGATATGATAGGATAGAAGATAGGATAGGATAGAGGATAGGAGAGGATTGAGGATAGGAGAGGATATTGGATAGGATCGGATAGAGGATAGGATACGATAGAGGATAGTATAGGATAGAGGATAGGATAGGATAGAGAATAGTATAGGATAGATGATATTGTAGGATAGAGGATAGGATAGGGAAGAGTATAGGATACAGAATAGGATAGGATAGAGGATAGGGGATAGGGGATAGGGGATTGGATAGGATAGAGGATAGGATAGGATAGAGGATAGGATAGGGTAGAGGATAGGATAGAGAATAGGATAGGATAGGATAGAGGATAGGATCGGATAGAGGATAGGATAGGATAGAGGATAGTATAGGATAGAGGGTAGGATAGGATAGAGAATAGTATAGGATAGAGGATAGGATAGGATAGAGGATAAGATAGGATAGAGGATAGGATAGGGTAGAGGATGGGATAGGTGATTGGATAGGATAGAGGATAGGATTGGATAGAGGATAGGATAATGGATTGGGTAGTATAGAGGATAGGATAGGATATAGGATAGGATACGATAGAGGATAGTATAGGATAGAGGATAGGATAGGATAGAGAATAGTATAGGATAGATGATATTATAGGATAGAGGATAAGATATAATAGAGGATAGGTTCGGATAGAGGATAGGATAGGGGATTGGATAGAATAGAGGATAGGATAGTATAAAGGATAGGATACGATAGAGGATAGTATAGGATAGAGGATAGGATAGGATAGAGCATAGTATAGGATAGATGATATTATAGGATAGAGGATATTATAGGATAGAGGATAGGATAGGATAGAGGATAGTATAGGATAGATGATATTATAGGATAGAGGATATTATAGGATAGAGGATAGGATAGGATAGAGGATAGGATCGGATAGAGGATAGGATAGGGGATTGGATAGGATAGAGGATAGGATAGGATAGAGGACAGGATAGGGTAGAGGATAGGATAGAGAATAGGATAGGATAGAGGATAGGATAGGATAGAGGATAGGATCGGATAGAGGATAGGATACGTTAGAGGAAAGTATAGGATAGAGGATAAGATAGGATAGAGAATAGTATAGGATAGAGGATAGGATAGGATAGAGGATACGATATTATAGAGGATAGGATATGATAGAGGATAGGATCGGATAGAGGATAGGATAGGGGATTGGATAGGATAGAGGATAGTATAGGATAGAGGATAGAATAGGATACAGGATAGGATAGGGTAGAAGATAGGATAGGATAGGATAGAGGATAGGATAGGTTAGTGGTTAGGATCGGATAGAGGATAGGTTGGGGATTGGATAGGATAGAGGATAGTATAGGGTGGAGGATAGGATTGGATAGAGAATAGTATAGGATAGATGATATTGTAGGATAGAGGATAGGATAGGGAAGAGTATAGGATACAGAATAGGATAGGATAGAGGATAGGGGATAGGGGATAGGGGATTGGATAGGATAGAGGATAGGATAGGATAGAGGATAGGATAGGGTAGAGGATAGGATAGAGAATAGGATAGGATAGGATAGAGGATAGGATCGGATAGAGGATAGGATAGGATAGAGGATAGTATAGGATAGAGGGTAGGATAGGATAGAGAATAGTATAGGATAGAGGATAGGATAGGATAGAGGATAAGATAGGATAGAGGATAGGATAGGGTAGAGGATGGGATAGGTGATTGGATAGGATAGAGGATAGGATTGGATAGAGGATATTATAGGATAGAGGATAGGATAGGATAGAGGATAGTATAGGATAGATGATATTATAGGATAGAGGATATTATAGGATAGAGGATAGGATAGGATAGAGGATAGGATCGGATAGAGGATAGGATAGGGGATTGGATAGGATAGAGGATAGGATAGGATAGAGGACAGGATAGGGTAGAGGATAGGATAGAGAATAGGATAGGATAGAGGATAGGATAGGATAGAGGATAGGATCGGATAGAGGATAGGATACGTTAGAGGAAAGTATAGGATAGAGGATAAGATAGGATAGAGAATAGTATAGGATAGAGGATAGGATAGGATAGAGGATACGATATTATAGAGGATAGGATATGATAGAGGATAGGATCGGATAGAGGATAGGATAGGGGATTGGATAGGATAGAGGATAGTATAGGATAGAGGATAGGATAGGATACAGGATAGGATAGGGTAGAAGATAGGATAGGATAGGATAGAGGATAGGATAGGTTAGTGGTTAGGATCGGATAGAGGATAGGTTGGGGATTGGATAGGATAGAGGATAGTATAGGGTGGAGGATAGGATTGGATAGAGGATAGGATAGGATAGAGGATAGGATAGGGTAGAGGATAGGATAGGATAGAGGATAGGATAAGATAGAGGTTAGGATAGGGTAGAGTATAGGATACAGAATAGGATAGGATAGAGGATAGGATTGGATAGAGGATAGGATCGGATAGAGGATAGGATAGGATAGAGGATAGGATCGGATAGAGGATAGGATACGATAGAGGATAGGATAGAGGATAGGATAGAGAATTGGATAGGATAGAGGATATGATAGGATAGAAGATAGGATAGGATAGAGGATAGGAGAGGATTGAGGATAGGAGAGGATATTGGATAGGATCGGATAGAGGATAGGATACGATAGAGGATAGTATAGGATAGAGGATAGGATAGGATAGAGAATAGTATAGGATAGATGATATTGTAGGATAGAGGATAGGATAGGGAAGAGTATAGGATACAGAATAGGATAGGATAGAGGATAGGGGATAGGGGATAGGGGATTGGATAGGATAGAGGATAGGATAGGATAGAGGATAGGATAGGGTAGAGGATAGGATAGAGAATAGGATAGGATAGGATAGAGGATAGGATCGGATAGAGGATAGGATAGGATAGAGGATAGTATAGGATAGAGGGTAGGATAGGATAGAGAATAGTATAGGATAGAGGATAGGATAGGATAGAGGATAAGATAGGATAGAGGATAGGATAGGGTAGAGGATGGGATAGGTGATTGGATAGGATAGAGGATAGGATTGGATAGAGGATAGGATAATGGATTGGGTAGTATAGAGGATAGGATAGGATATAGGATAGGATACGATAGAGGATAGTATAGGATAGAGGATAGGATAGGATAGAGAATAGTATAGGATAGATGATATTATAGGATAGAGGATAAGATATAATAGAGGATAGGTTCGGATAGAGGATAGGATAGGGGATTGGATAGAATAGAGGATAGGATAGGAAATTGGATAGGATAGAGGATAGGATAGGATTGAGGATAGGATAGAATAGTGGATAGGATAGGATAGAGCAGACGATAGAGGATAGGATAGAGAATAGGATAGGATAGATGATAGTATAGGATGGAGGATAGGATAGGGTAGAGGATAGGATAGAGAATATTATAGAATAGATGATATTATAGAATAGAGGATAGGATAGGATACAGGATAGGATAGAGGATAGGATAGAGGATGGGATAGAGGATAGGATAGAAGATTGGATAGGATAGAGGATAGGATAGGATAGGATAGAAGATTGGATAGGATAGAGGATAGGATAGGATAGCGGATAGGATAGAATGGAGTATAGGATAGGATTGAGGATACGATAGGGTTCAGGATAGGATAGGATAGAGGACATGATACGATAAAAGATAGGATTGGATAGAGGATAGGAGAAGATTGAGGATAGGATAGGATAGTGGATAGGATAGGATAGAGAATAGGATAGGATAGAGCATAGGATCGGATAGAGGATAGGATAGGGGATTGGATAGGATAGAGGATAGGATAGGATAGAGGATATGATAGGGTAGAGGATAGGATAGAGAATAGGATAGAATGGAGTATCGGATAGGATTGATGATACGATAGGGTTCAGGATAGGATAGGATAGAGAACATGATACGATAAAAGATAGGATTGGATAGAGGATAGGAGAAGATTGAGGATAGGATAGGATAGTGGATAGGATAGGATAGAGAATAGGATAGGATAGAGCATAGGATCGGATAGAGGATAGGATAGGGGATTGGATAGGATAGAGGATAGGATAGGATAGCGGATAGGATAGAATGGAGTATAGGATAGGATTGAGGATACGATAGGGTTCAGGATAGGATAGGATAGAGGACATGATACGATAAAAGATAGGATTGGATAGAGGATAGGAGAAGATTGAGGATAGGATAGGATAGTGGATAGGATAGGATAGAGAATAGGATAGAATAGAGCATAGGATCGGATAGAGGATAGGATAGGGGATTGGATAGGATAGAGGATAGGATAGGATAGAGGATATGATAGGGTAGAGGATAGGATAGAGAATAGGATAGAATGGAGTATCGGATAGGATTGATGATACGATAGGGTTCAGGATAGGATAGGATAGAGGACATGATACGATAAAAGATAGGATTGGATAGAGGATAGGAGAAGATTGAGGATAGGATAGGATAGTGGATAGTATAGGATCGAGGATAGGATAGGATAGAGGATAGGATAGGATAGAGAATAGTATAGGATAGATGATATTATAGGATAGAGGGTAGGATAGGATAGAGGATAGAAACGGATAGAGGATAGGATAGGGGATTGGATAGGATAGAGGATAGGATAGGATGGGGGATAGGATAGGGTAGAGGATAGGATAGAGAATAGAATACGTTAGATGATAGTATAGGATAGAGGATAGGATAGAGGATACGATATTATAGAGGATAGGATAGTATAGAGGATTGGATTGGGGATTGGATAGGATAGAAGATAGGAGACGATAGAGGATAGTATAGGATAGAGGATAAGATAGGATAGAGAATAGTATAGGATAGATGATATTATAGGATAGAGGATAGGATAGGATAGAGGATAGGATAGGTGATTGGATAGGTTAGAGGATAGGAGACGATAGAGGATGGTATAGGATAGAGGATAAGATAGGATTGAGAATAGTATAGGATAGATGATATTATAGGATAGAGGATAGGATAGGATAGAGGATAGGAATGGATAGAGGATAGGATAGGGGATTGGATATGATAGAGGATAGGATAGGATAGGGGATAGGATAGGGTAGAGGATAGGATAGAGAATAGTATAGGATAGTGGATAGGATAGGATAGAGAAGAGGATAGGGTAGAGGATAGGATAGAGAATAGGATAGGTTAGATGATAGTATAGGATAGAGGATAGGATAGGATAGAGGATATTATAGGATAGAGGATAGGATAGGATAGAGTATAGGATCGGATAGAGGATAGGATAGGTGATTCGATAGGATAGAGGATAGGAGACGATAGAGGATGGTATAGGATAGAGGAGAAGATAGGATAGAGAATAGTATAGGATAGAAGATATTATAGGATAGAGGATAAGATAGGATAGAGAATAGTATAGGATAGATGATACTATTGGATAGATGATAGGACAGGATAGAGGATAGGATCGGATAGAGGATAGGATAGGGGATTGGATAGGATAGAGGATAGGATAGGATAGAGGATATGATAGGGTAGAGGTTAGGATAGAGAATAGGACAGGATAGAGGATGGGATAGGATAGATAATAGTATAGGATAGATGATATTATAGGATAGAGGATAGGATAGGATAGAGGATAGGATAGAGGATAGGAGACGATAGAGGATGGTATAGGATAGAGGATAAGATAGGATAGAGAATAGTATAGGATAGATGATATTATAGGATAGAGGATAGGATAGGATAGAGGATAGGAACGGATAGAGGATAGGATAGGGGATTGGATAGGATAGAGGATAGGATAGGATACAGGATAGGATAGGATAGACGATAGGATAGGGGATTTGATAGGATAGAGGATAGGATAGGATAGACGATAGGATAGGGGATACGACAGGATAGAGGATAGGATAGGGGATTTGATAGGATAGATGATAGGGTAGGATAGAGGATAGGATAGAGGATAGGATAGAGAATAGGTTAGGATAGAGAGTAGGATCGGATAGATGATATTATAGGATAGAGGATAGGATATAATAGAGTATACGATATTATAGTGGGTAGGATAGGATAGAGCATAGGATAGGGGATTGGATAGGATAGGATAGAGGTTAGGATAGGATAGAGGATAGGATAGGATAGAGGATAGGATAATATAGAGGATAGGATAGGATAGAGGATAGGATAGGATAGAGGACAGGATAGGATAGAGGATAGGATAGGATAGAGGATTGGATAGGATACAGGAAAGGATAGACTTGAGGATAGATGATAGGATAGGATAGGGGATAGGGTAGGGGATTTGATAGGATAGAGGATAGGATAGGATAGAGGATTGGATAGAGGATAGGATAGGATAGAGCATATTATAGTATAGAGGATATGATAGGATAGAGGATAGGATAGGATAGAGGATAGGATAGGATAGAGGATAGTATAGGATAGAGGATAGGATATGATAGAGGATAGGATAGGGTAGAGGATAGGATAGGATAGAGGATAGGATAGAATAGAGGATAGGATAGGATAGAGGATAGGATAGGATAGAGAATAGGATAGAATAGAGGATAGGATAGAGGATAGGATAGAGGATAAGATAGAGAATAGGTTAGGATAGAGAGTAGGAAAGGATAGATGATATTACGAGGATAGAGGATAGGATGTGATAGAGTATACGATATTATAGAGGGTAGGATAGGATAGAGCATAGGATAGGTGATTGGATAGGATAGGATAGAAGATAGTGTAGGATAGAGGATAGGATAGGATTGAGGATAGGATATATTGAGGTTCCGTTTTGAATATCGCGCTTTCTGATTATACATAGCGCCATCTGTTGTAACCGGGAAAACCTCAACCGAGCGACGCCGACCTGCAGCGCTGGCTTAGCAGTGAAACGTTGTAGCGTGTAAACCACGTGTATTCTTTTCTTTCCACTTATTTTATTTAATAAACCTGTGTTCATCAATTATCACGAGTGTAAAGTTAATAGGTTATGGGCCCAGGTAGTTTCTGAGGCGCACTAGTGAGATAATTGAAGAAAATCTCCGCTATAATCTCGTTACGAGCGCATAAAGTTTTCGCGTCGTAAGAACGTTTTTCTCTGACAAAGATGGCGGAAAGTAGAATCGACACAGCGTCTATAAATAAATTCTATGGCAACAATTACCATCAGTGGAAGTTTCAACTGTTATGTGCATTACGAGCAAAGGGTTTGCATGGAATTGCAAAGGGAACAGAGGAAAAACCGGCGGCATTGACTGTGACGTCGACAGTAGCTGAGAAAGCAGAGGTTAAAACTTGGGAGAAGTTTGATGCAACGGCCATGTTCCTGTTAACAACTGCGATGGAATTCTCTCAGATCACGCTCATCGAGAACTGCATGTCGTCCAAAGAAATCTTAGATAAGTTAGATGCGATTTATGCTCAAAAAACCGAAATTAACAAAATGTTGGCGCATGAAAGATTCTCACAGTATAAAATGAATGTAAACGATTCGATCGCTCAACATATCGCGAAAGTTGAAAATTTGGCACAACAAATAAAAGATTCGGGTGAAACGATTAGTGATACGGCAATCATGACAAAGATTCTCGGTAGTTTGCCCGCGAAGTTTAGAAGTTTTCGTCAGGCGTGGTTATCATTGGATGAAACAAAACAAACGATAAAAAATCTAATGTCGCGTTTGATCGATGAAGACACGAGTCTCACTGTGGTAGACGATTCTGAGAATGCCCTTGTCGCGTCGTCGAATGTAAAAAAGGTAGCAAACCGCGAAGAAAACAAACAGCGTACGTACACTAAGTTTGATAAATCAAAAATTATTTGTTATAAATGTCAAAAGAAAGGTCATTTTGCTAAGAAGTGTCGCGGAAAAGGTAAAAGTAGTAGGGAACAACAAAATTCTCATCAAGGTAACTATTCTGCTTTTAGCGTACTAGATAATAATGATTTAATTCCAAATTTAGATAATGAAGTGTGGATACTGGATAGCGGTGCAACGTCGCACATGACCTATCGTCGGGATTTTTTTAGCGATTTTCAAAAAATTGAGAACAACTCAGCAGTTATTTTAGGAAACGGACAAGAATTGCCTGTGAAAGGAAAAGGCAATATTAAAATCAGAAAACTGTTAGATAAGGAGTTGTATGATTCAATAATTACTGACGTCTTGTATGTACCGAATTTAGACAAAAACCTTTTTTCGGAAGGAGTAGTTACAAAGAAAGGAATGAAAATAGTTAAAGAAGGTAAATATGCCAGCCTATATGAGAATAATGTAAAAATAGCGACAGCCGAACGCGTAGAGAGTAACCTGTATCAGATGCATTTTAAGACTGTTTTGTCACAAGAGGCGAATGTAGTTATAAAAGATAGCCTACGTAAATGGCATGAGCGTCTAGGACACATTAATGTAAAATATATTAAGGAAATGGTTTCTAAGAATTTAATTCAAGGTATAGAGTTATCTGATGTAGACAGTTTCTTTTGCGAAGCGTGTATGTATGGTAAGCAACATAAGTTATCATTTGCTCCGTCAAGTCATATAAAAGCGAGACTAGGAGAACACATACATAGTGATCTTTGTGGACCAATGTCCGTTCCTTCTGTTCAAGGTACTAGATACTTTGTATTGTTTAAGGATGATTTATCGGGCTATAGGGTGGTTTTCTTTATTAAACATAAAGATGACACGTTAAATTGTTTTGAACAATTCTGTAACTTGTCGAAAAATAAATTCGGTAATTCGGTGAAGATTTTACATGTCGATAATGGTAGAGAATACTGTAATGAGAGGTTTAAGAGTTATCTTTCAAAATCTGGTATTGAATTACAAACTACTGCCCCTTATACACCCGAACAAAACGCACGAGCGGAGCGAGACATGCGAACAATTGTAGAGAGCGCCCGGTCTATGTTGTACGCGAAAGATGCGCCGTTATATTTGTGGGCCGAGGCCGTAAATACGGCAGTATATATTTTGAACAGAACACCGACATCACAAGCGCCGAACTCGACACCGTTTGAGATATGGACGGGAAAACCTCCCGAATTAGGACATATTAAAATCTTTGGGTGTGAGGCATTCATGCATGTTCCAAAAGCATTGCGAAACAAGCTAAAGAGTAAAAGTAAGAAGCGTATTTTTGTAGGATATGAAGGAAATTCGACAAATTATCGTATATTTGATCCTGTAACGAAAAAGGTTAATGTTTCGCGTGATGTTTCATTCAATGAAGATAACACTAGTTCAGACTGCAGAAAAAATATTGCAAAAATATTTATTGAAACAGATAGAGACACATTGAATGGGGTATCGCACGAAAATTTAAATGATAAAAGTCGTGAAAGTGAGCAGACAGACAATAATACAAATAGTAATGTAAGCAATGATCGTATTGTAGCTGATAATAATGATAAAGGATACTCGTTGCGACCAAAGGAATCAAGAAGACCACCAATGCGGTACGAAGCAAATTTGGCAGAAGTTTACATACCTCAAACGTTTGAACAAGCGATGCAAAGCGATGACAAAAACAAGTGGAATGAAGCGATTTCAGAAGAGATCAACGCACTTGTTAAAAATGAAACGTGGGAGGAAGTGCCTATGCCAAAGGACAAAAACGCAATCGATTCCAGATGGGTCTTTAGTATAAAATCGAGTGAAGAAGGGAATTCTCCTAGATTTAAAGCAAGATTATGTGCGAGAGGATACGCACAAGAGAAAGGTATTGATTACACTGAGACTTTCTCACCGACTGTAAGGTATGACTCAATAAGAATTTTACTAGCTACAGCAATACAAAGAAAGCTTAAAATAAAGCAATTTGATGTGAAAACTGCGTTTCTTAATGGTCATTTACGAGAAGAAGTGTACATGCTTCCGCCGGAAGGAACTGAAGTTACACCCGGTATGGTATGTAGGTTAAAAAAGGCATTGTACGGCCTGAAGCAGGCTTCTCGTCAGTGGAACGAACAATTCGATCAATTTCTGAAAACAATAGGTTTCACTCAGAGTAACGCAGACAAATGTGTTTATCAGAAAACTACTAATAATTCCAAAATATTTCTTGCATTATATGTAGATGATGGCCTGCTAATGAGCGACAACGAAGCCGAACTTCAATTAATTATCTCTCAATTGAAGGCGAACTTTGAAATCACGACATGTGATCAGGTACGATGTTTCGTTGGCATGGAGATTCTACATGATGAAAAGGAAGGAACGATATTAATTCATCAGAGAAATTATATCAACAAGATTATTAAGAAATTCAATATGGAAGATGCCAATGGAGTTAACACA
The DNA here is from genome assembly GCF_050948215.1 of Halictus rubicundus. Lineage (NCBI taxonomy): Eukaryota > Metazoa > Arthropoda > Insecta > Hymenoptera > Halictidae > Halictus > Halictus rubicundus. The sequence continues at coordinate 30,404 of NW_027489098.1, read as the reverse complement.
CCTGCTGATAATAATGTACAACTAAAAACAATAGAGGAAGTAAACACGAAACGGGAAGTACCGTACAGAGAAGTTGTAGGCAGCTTGATATTTGCTGCTATAGTCACGAGGCCAGACATTGCATATACAGTGGGAGTTGCAAGCCGTTTTTTGGATAAACATGGAGACTCTCACTGGAATGCTGTCAAAAGAATCATCAGGTACCTCAAGAATACAATAGATTATGGAATTCTCTACACAAGGGATCAGGGGTCAGAAATAATACAAGGATACTCTGATTCGGATTTCGCAAATGATGTGGATACAAGGAAATCAGTGACTGGTTATGTTTTCAAGATGAGCGGTGGATTAGTAACATGGAACAGTCAACGCCAGTCAACAGTTTCCCTGTCAACTACAGAGGCAGAATACATTGCAGCATCATGTGCGGTTAAAGAAGCCATGTGGATACGTCAGTTGTTACGCGACTTACAAGAATCCATTATTAAACCGACACCGATTTTTATGGATAATAAGAGTGCAATAAAATTGGTACACAATGCGGAATTTCATAAGAGAACAAAACATATAGATGTACGTTACCATTATATTCGTGAAAAATATGTTAGTGGCGATATAGGTGTTTCTTATGTAACAAGCAAGGATCAAATCGCGGATATCTTAACTAAAGCGATTCCTTGTAACCAATTTGAAATATTACGAGCCAAACTAGGTGTAAGAAAGATGTAAAGTTTTATTGTGAACTTACTGTTTACGTGATTTGCTAGAATTACCAAAAGATTAATAAGTATATGTTTTTTTTGTTTGGTTCGTTGATGTATTTAAAAGAGAAAAATATTGTAATACTGTAAAACTGTTATATTGTAAACATGTTAGAAAGCACTCAATTAGTGGGAGTATTGAAGTTCCGTTTTGAATATCGCGCTTTCTGATTATACATAGCGCCATCTGTTGTAACCGGCAAAACCTGAACCGAGCGACGCCGACCTGCAGCGCTGGTTTTGCAGTGAAACGTTGTAGCGTGTAAACCACGTGTATTCTTTTCTTTCCACTTATTTTATTTAATAAACCTGTGTTCATCAATTATCACGAGTGTAAAGTTAATAGATAGGATAGAGAATAAGACAGGATAGAGGATAGGATAGGATAGATGATAGGATCGGATAGAGCATAGGATAGGATAGGATAGCGGATGGGATAGGGTTGAGGATAGGATAGGATTGAGGATAGGATAGGATAGTGGATAGGTAGGGGATTGGATAGGATAGAAGATAGGATAGGATAGGATAGAGAATAGTATAGGATAGATGATATTATAGGATAGAGGATAGGATAGGATAGAGGATAGGATCGTATAGAGGATAGGATAGGTGATTGGATCGGATAGAGGATAGGATAGGGTAGATGATAGGATAGAGAATAGGACAGGATAGAGGATAGGATAGGATAGATGATAGGATCGGATAGAGGATGGGATAGGATATTGGATAGTATAGAGGATAGGATAGGATAGAGGATAGGATCGTATAGAGGATAGGATAGGTGATTGGATAGGATAGAGGATAGGATAGGGTAGATGATAGGATAGAGAATAGGACAGGATAGAGGATAGGATAGGATAGATGATAGGATCGGATAGAGCATAGGATAGGATAGGATAGCGGATGGGATACGGTTGAGGATAGGATAGGATTGAGGATAGGATAGGATAGTGGATAGGTAGGGGATTGGATAGGATAGAAGATAGGATAGGATAGGATAGAGAATAGTATAGGATAGATGATATTATAGGATAGAGGATAGGATAGGATAGAGGATAGGATAGGATAGAGGATAGGATAGAGAATAGGATAGGGTAGAGGATAGGATAGGATAGAGGATAGGATACGATAGAGGATAGTATACGATAGACGATAGGATAGGATAGAGGATAGGATCGTATAGAGGATAGGATAGGTGATTGGATAGGATAGAGGATAGGATAGGGTAGATGATAGGATAGATGATAGGATCGGATAGAGGATAGGGTAGGATATTGGATAGTATAGAGGATAGGATAGGATAGAGGATAGGATAGGACAGAGGATCGGATAGGATAGAGGATAGGATAGGATAGAGGATAGGATAGGATAGAGGATAGGATAGGATAGGATAGCGGATAGGATAGGGTTGAGGATAGGATAGGATTGAGGATAGGATAGGATAGTGGATAGGTAGGGGATTGGATAGGATAGAAGATAGGATAGGATAGGATAGAGAATGGTATAGGATAGATGATATTATAGGATAGAGGATAGGATAGGATAGAGGATAGGATAGGATAGAGAATAGTATAGGATAGATGATATTATAGGATAGACGATAGGATAGGATAGAGGATAGGATCGTATAGAGGATAGGATAGGTGATTGGATAGGATAGAGGATAGGATAGGGTAAATGATAGGATAGATGATAGGATCGGATAGAGGATAGGATAGGATAGAGGATAGGATAGGATAGAGGATAGGATAGAGAATAGGACAGGATAGAGGATAGGATAGGATAGAGGATAGGATCGGATAGAGGATAGGATACGATAGAGGATAGTATAGGATACAGGATAGGATAGGATAGAGGACAGGATAGGGTAGAGTATAGGATACAGAATAGGATAGGATAGAGGATAGGATAGGGTAGAGGATCGGATAGGATAGAGGATAGGATAGAGGATAGGATAGGATAGGATAGAGGATAGGAGAGGGTTGAGGATAGGATAGGATAGTGGATAGGATAGGGGATTGGATAGGATAGAAGATATTATATGATAGAGGATAGGATAGGATAGAGGATAGGATAGAGGATAGGATAGGGTAAATGATAGGATAGATGATAGAATCGGATAGAGGATAGGATAGGATATTGGATAGTATAGAGGATAGGATAGGATAGAGGATAGGATAGGATAGAGGATCGGATAGGATAGAGGATAGGATAGGATAGAGGATAGGATCGTATAGAGGATAGGATAGGATAGAGGATAGGGTAGGATATTGGATAGTATAGCGGATAGGATAGGATAGAGGATAGGATAGGACAGAGGATCGGATAGGATAGAGGATAGGATAGGATAGAGGATAGGATAGGATAGAGGATAGGATAGGATAGGATAGAGGATAGGATAGGGTTGAGGATAGGATAGGATTGAGGATAGGATAGGATAGTGGATAGGTAGGGGATTGGATAGGATAGAAGATAGGATAGGATAGGATAGAGAATGGTATAGGATAGATGATATTATAGGATAGAGGATAGGATAGGATAGAGGATAGGATAGGATACAGGATAGGATAGGATAGAGGATAGGATAGGGGATTTGATAGGATAGAGGATAGGATAGGATAGATGATAGGATAGGATAGAGGATAGGATAGGATAGAGGATAGCATAGGATAGAGGATAGGATAGGATAGAGGATAGGATAGGATAGGATAGAGGATAGGATAGGATAGAGGATAGGATAGGATAGAGGATAGGATAGCATAGAGGATAGGATAGGATAGAGGATAGGATAGGATAGAGGATAGGATAGGATAGAGGATAGGATAGGATAGAAGATAGGATAGGATAGAGGATAGGATAGGATAGAGGATAGGATAGGATAGAGGAGAGGATCGGATAGAGGATAGGATAGAGGATAGGATAGGATAGAGGATAGGATAGGATACAGGATAGGATAGGATAGAGGATAGGATAGGGGATTTGATATAATAGAGGATAGGATAGGATAGATGATAGGATAGGATAGAGGATAGGATAGGATAGAGGATAGCATAGGATAGAGGATAGGATAGGATAGAGGATAGGATAGGATAGGATAGAGGATAGGATAGGATAGAGGATAGGATAGGATAGAGGATAGGATAGCATAGAGGATAGGATAGGATAGAGGATGGGATAGGATAGAGGATAGGATAGGATAGAGGATTGGATAGAGGATAGGATAGGATAGAGGAATGGATAGGATAGAGGATTGGATAGGATAGAGGATAGATGATAGGATAGGATTGAGGATTGGATAGGATACAGGATAGGATAGGATAGAGGATAGGATAGGATAGAGGATAGGATAGGATAGAGGATAGGATCGGATAGAGGATAGGATAGGATAGAGGATAGGATAGGATAGAGGATAGGATAGGATAGAGGATAGGATAGCATAGAGCATAGGATATGATAGAGGATAGGATAGGATAGAGGATAGGATAGGATAGAGGATAGGATAGGATAGAGGATGGGATAGGATAGAGGATAGGATAGGATAGAGGATTGGATAGAGGATAGGATAGGATAGAGGATAGGATAGGTTAGAGGATTGGATAGAGGATAGGATAGGATAGAGGATATTATAGGATAGAGGATATGATAGGATAGAGGAATGGATAGGATAGACGATTGGATAGGATAGAGGATAGATGATAGGATAGGATTGAGGATTGGATAGGATACAGGATAGGATAGGATAGAGGATAGGATAGGGGATTTGATAGGATAGAGGATAGGATAGGATAGAAGATAGGATAGGATTGAGGATTGGATAGGATACAAGATAGGATAGGATAGAGGATAGGATAGGATAGAGGATAGGATAGGATAGAGGATAGGATCGGATAGACGATAGGATAGGATAGAGGATAGGATAGGATAGAGGATAGGATAGGATAGAGGCTAGAGGATAGGATAGCATAGAGGATAGGATAGGATAGAGGATAGGATAGGATAGAGGATAGGATAGGATAGAGGATAGGATAGGATAGAGGATGGGATAGGATAGAGGATAGGATAGGGGATTTGACAGGATAGAGGATAGGATAGGATAGAGGATAGATGATAGGATAGGATTGAGGATTGGATAGGATACAGGATAGGATAGGATAGAGGATAGGATAGCGGATTTGATAGGATAGAGGATAGGATAGGATAGAAGATAGGATAGGATAGCGGATAGGATAGGATAGAGGATAGGATCGGATAGAGGATAGGATAGGATAGAGGATAGGATAGGATAGAGGATAGGATAGGATAGAAGATAGGATAGGATAGAGGATACGATAGGATAGAGGATAGGATAGGATAGAGGATTGGATAGGATACAGGAAAGGATAGGATAGAGGATAGGATAGGATAGAGGATAGGATAGGATAGAGGATAGGATAGGATAGAGGATAGGATAGGATAGAGGATAGGATAGGATAGAGGATAGGATAGGATAGAGGATAGGATAGGGAATTTGATAGGATTGAGGATAGGATAGGATAGAAGATAGGATAGGATAGAGGATACGATAGGATAGAGGATAGGATAGGATAGAGGATTGGATAGGATACAGGAAAGGATAGACTTGCGGATAGATGATAGTGTAGGATAGAGGATTTGATAGGATAGAGGATAGGATAGGATAGAAGATAGGATAGGATAGAGGATACGATAGGATAGAGGATAGGATAGGAGATTTGATAGGATAGAGGATAGGATAGGATAGAAGATAGGATAGGATAGAGGATACGATAGGATAGAGGATAGGATAGGATAGAAGATTGGATAGAGGGTAGGATAGGATAAAGGATATTATAGGATAGAGGAATGGATAGGATAGAGGATAGGATAGGATAGAGGATAGGAGAGGATAGAGGATAGGATAGGATAGAGGATAGGATAGGATAGAGGATAGGATAGGATAGAGGATAGGAGATTATAGAGGATAGGATAGGATAGAGGATAGGATAGGATAGAGGATAGGATAGGATAGAGGATAGGATAGGATAGAGGATAGGATATGATAGACGATAGGATAGAGGATAGGATAGATGATAATATAGAGGATAGGATAGGATATACGATAGGATAGGATAGAGGATAAGATAGGATAGAGGATATTATAGGATAGAGGACAGGATAGGATAGAGGATTGGATAGGATACAGGAAAGGATAGGATTGAGGATAGATAATAGGGCAGGATAGAGGATTGGATAGGATACAGGATAGGATAGGATAGAGGATAGGATACGATAGAGGATAGGATAGGATAGAGGATAGGATAGGATAGAGGATAGGATAGGATAGAGGATAGGATAGGATAGAGGATAGGATAGGATAGAGGATAGGATAGGATAGTGGATTGGATAGAGGATAGGATAGGATAGAGGATAGGATAGGGGATTTGATAGGATAGAGGATAGGATAGGATAGAAGATAGGATAGGATAGAGGATAGGATAGGATAGAGGATAGGATAGAATAGAGGATAGGATAGGATAGAGGATAGGATAGGATAGAGGATAGGATAGGATAGAGGATAGGAGAGGATAGAGGATAGGATAGGATAGAGGATAGGATAGGATAGAGGAGAGGATAGGATAGAGGATAGGATAGACGATAGGATAGGATAGAGCATACGATAGGATAGAGGATAGGATAGGATAGAGGATAGGATAGGATAGAGGAGAGGATAGGATAGAGGATAGGATAGGATAGAGGATAGGATAGGATAGAGGATAGGTAAGGATAGAGGATAGGATAGGATAGAGGATAGGATAGGATAGAGGATAGGATAGGATAGAGGATAGGATAGGATAGAGGATAGGATAGGATAGAGGATAGGATAGGATAGAGGATAGGATAGGATAGAGGATAGGATAGGATAGAGGATAGGATAGGATAGAGGATAGGATAGGATAGAGGATAGGATAGGATAGAGGATAGGATAGGATAGAGGATAGGATCGGATAGAGGATAGGATAGGATAGAGGATAGGATAGGATAGAGGATAGGATAGGATAGAGGATAGGATAGCATAGAGGATAGGATAGGATAGAGGATAGGATGGGATAGAGGATAGGATAGGATAGAGGATAGGATAGAGGATAGGATAGAGGATAGGATAGGATAGAGGATAGGATCGGATAGAGGATAGGATAGGATAGAGGATAGGATAGGATAGAGGATAGGATAGAGGATAGGATAGGATAGAGGATAGGATAGCATAGAGGATAGGATAGGATAGAGGATAGGATAGGATAGAGGATAGGATAGGATAGAGGATGGGATAGGATAGAGGATAGGATAGGATAGAGGATAGGATCGGATAGAGGATATAATAGGATAGAGGATAGGATAGGATAGAGGATAGGATAGGATAGAGGATAGGATAGGATAGAGGATAGGATAGGATAGAGGATGGGATAGGATAGAAGATAGGATAGGATAGAGGATAGGATAGGATACAGGATAGGATAGGATAGAGGATGGGATAGGATAGAGGATAGGATAGGATAGAGGAGAGGATAGGATAGAGGATAGGATAGACGATAGGATAGGATAGAGCATAGGACAGGATAGATGATAGGATAGGATAGTGGATAGGATAGGATAGAGGATAGGATAGGATAGAGGATAGGATAGGATAGAGGATAGGATAGGATAGAGGATAGGATCGGATAGAGGATAGGATAGGATAGAGGATAGGATAGGATAGAGGATAGGATAGGATAGAGGATAGGATAGCATAGAGGATAGGATAGGATAGAGGATAGGATGGGATAGAGGATAGGATAGGATAGAGGATAGGATAGAGGATAGGATAGAGGATAGGAGAGAGGATAGGATAGGATAGAGGATAGGATCGGATAGAGGATAGGATAGGATAGAGGATAGGATAGGATAGAGGATAGGATAGAGGATAGGATAGGATAGAGGATAGGATAGCATAGAGGATAGGATAGGATAGAGGATAGGATAGGATAGAGGATAGGATAGGATAGAGGATAGGATAGGATAGAGGATAGGATAGGATAGAGGATAGGATAGGATAGAGGATAGGATAGGATAGAGGATAGAGGATAGAGGATAGGATAGGATAGAGGATAGGATAGGATAGTGGATAGGATAGGATAGAGGATAGGATAGGATAGAGGATAGGATAGGATAGAGGATAGGATAGGATAGAGGATAGGATCGGATAGAGGATAGGTTAGGATAGAGGATAGGATAGGATAGAGGATAGGATAGGATAGAGGATAGGATAGGATAGAGGATAGGATAGAGGATAGGATAGAGGATAGGATAGGATAGAGGATAGGATCGAATAGAGGATAGGATAGAGGATAGGATAGGATACAGGATAGGATAGGATAGAGGATAGGATAGGGGATTTGATAGGATTGAGGATAGGATAGGATAGATGATAGGATAGGATAGAGGATAGGATAGGATAGAGGATAGCATAGGATAGAGGATAGGATAGAGGATAGGATAGGATAGAGGATAGGATAGCATAGAGGATAGGATAGGATAGAGGATAGGATAGGATAGAGGATAGGATAGGATAGAGGATGGGATAGGATAGAGGATAGGATAGGATAGAGGATAGGATCGGATAGAGGATATAATAGGATAGAGGATAGGATAGGATAGAGGATAGGATAGGATAGAGGATAGGATAGGATAGAGGATAGGATAGGATAGAGGATAGGATCGGATAGAGGATAGGATAGGATAGAGGATAGGATAGGATAGAGGATAGGATAGGATAGAGGATAGGATAGGATAGAGGATAGGATAGGATAGAGGATAGGATAGGATAGAGGATAGGATAGGATAGAGGATAGGATAGGATAGAGGATAGGATAGGATAGAGGATAGGATAGAATAGAGGATAGGATAGAATAGAGGATAGGATAGGATAGAGGATAGGATAGGATAGAGGATAGAGGATAGAGGATAGGATAGGATAGAGGATAGGATAGGATAGTGGATAGGATAGGATAGAGGATAGGATAGGATAGAGGATAGGATAGGATAGAGGATAGGATAGGATAGAGGATAGGATCGGATAGAGGATAGGATAGGATAGAGGATAGGATCGGATAGAGGATAGGTTAGGATAGAGGATAGGATAGGATAGAGGATAGGATAGGATAAAGGATAGGATAGAGGATAGGATAGGATAGAGGATAGGATCGAATAGAGGATAGGATAGAGGATAGGATAGGATACAGGATAGGATAGGATAGAGGATAGGATAGGGGATTTGATAGGATTGAGGATAGGATAGGATAGATGATAGGATAGGATAGAGGATAGGATAGGATAGAGGATAGCATAGGATAGAGGATAGGATAGAGGATAGGATAGGATAGAGGATAGGATAGCATAGAGGATAGGATAGGATAGAGGATAGGATAGGATAGAGGATAGGATAGGATAGAGGATGGGATAGGATGGAGGAGAGGATAGGATAGAGGATAGGATAGACGATAGGATAGGATAGAGCATAGGACAGGATAGATGATAGGATAGGATAGTGGATAGGATAGGATAGAGGATAGGATAGGATAGAGGATAGGATAGGATAGAGGATAGGATAGAGGATAGGATAGGATAGAGGATAGGATCGGATAGAGGATAGGATAGGATAGAGGATAGGATAGGATAGAGGATAGGATAGGATAGAGGATAGGATAGCATAGAGGATAGGATAGGATAGAGGATAGGATAGGATAGAGGATAGGATAGGATAGAGGATGGGATAGGATAGAGGATAGGATAGGATATAGGAATGGATAGGATAGAGGATTGGATAGGATAGTGGATAGATGATAGGATAGGATTGAGGATTGGATAGGATACAGGATAGGATCGGATAGAGGATAGGATAGGATAGAGGATAGGATAGGATAGAGGATAGGATAGGATAGACGATAAAATAGGATAGAGGATAGGATCGGATAGAGGATAGGATAGGATAGAGGATAGGATAGGATAGAGGATAGGATAGGATAGAGGATAGGATAGCATAGAGGATAGGATAGGATAGAGGATAGAATAGGTTAGAGGATAGGATAGGATAGAGGAGAGGATAGGATAGAGGATGGGATAGGATAGAGGATAGGATAGGATAGAGGATAGGATAGAGGATAGGATAGGATAGAGGATAGGATCGGATAGAGGATAGGATAGGATAGAGGATAGGATAGGATAGAGGATACGATAGGATAGAGGATAGGATAGCATAGAGGATAGGATAGGATAGAGGATAGGATAGAGGATAGGATAGGATAGAGGATAGGATCGAATAGAGGATAGGATAGAGGATAGGATAGGATACAGGATAGGATAGGATAGAGGATAGGATAGGGGATTTGATAGGATTGAGGATAGGATAGGATAGATGATAGGATAGGATAGAGGATAGGATAGGATAGAGGATAGCATAGGATAGAGGATAGGATAGAGGATAGGATAGGATAGAGGATAGGATAGCATAGAGGATAGGATAGGATAGAGGATAGGATAGGATAGAGGATAGGATAGACGATAGGATAGGATAGAGCATAGGACAGGATAGATGATAGGATAGGATAGTGGATAGGATAGGATAGAGGATAGGATAGGATAGAGGATAGGATAGGATAGAGGATAGGATAGGATAGAGGATAGGATCGGATAGAGGATAGGATAGGATAGAGGATAGGATAGGATAGAGGATAGGATAGGATAGAGGATAGGATAGCATAGAGGATAGGATAGGATAGAGGATAGGATAGGATAGAGGATAGGATAGGATAGAGGATGGGATAGGATAGAGGATAGGATAGGATAGAGGATTGGATAGAGGATAGGATAGGATAGAGGAATGGATAGGATAGAGGATTGGATAGGATAGTGGATAGATGATAGGATAGGATTGAGGATTGGATAGGATACAGGATAGGATCGGATAGAGGATAGGATAGGATAGAGGATAGGATAGGATAGAGGATAGGATAGGATAGAGGATAGGATAGAGGATAGGATAGGATAGAGGATAGGATAGGATAGAGGATAGGATAGGATAGAGGATAGGATAGGATAGAGGATAGGATAGCATAGAGGATAGGATAGGATAGAGGATAGAATAGGTTAGAGGATAGGATAGGATAGAGGAGAGGATAGGATAGAGGATGGGATAGGATAGAGGATAGGATAGGATAGAGGATAGGATAGGATAGAGGATAGGATCGGATAGAGGATAGGATAGGATAGAGGATAGGATAGGATAGAGGATACGATAGGATAGAGGATAGGATAGCATAGAGGATAGGATAGGATAGAGGGTAGGATAGGATAGAGGATAGGATAGGATAGAGGATAGGATAGGATAGAGGATAGGATAGAGGATAGGATAGAGGATAGGATAGAGGATAGGATAGAGGATAGGATAGAGGATAGGATAGGATAGAGGATAGGATCGGATAGAGGATAGGATAGGATAGAGGATAGGATAGGATAGAGGATAGGATAGGATAGAGGATAGGATCGGATAGAGGATAGGTTAGGATAGAGGATAGGATAGGATAGAGGATAGGATAGGATAGAGGATAGGATAGAGGATAGGATAGAGGATAGGATAGGACAGAGGATAGGATCGAATAGAGGATAGGATAGGATACAGGATAGGATAGGATAGAGGATAGGATAGGGGATTTGATAGGATTGAGGATAGGATAGGATAGATGATAGGATAGGATAGAGGATAGGATAGGATAGAGGATAGCATAGGATAGAGGATAGGATAGAGGATAGGATAGGATAGAGGATAGGATAGCATAGAGGATAGGATAGGATAGAGGATAGGATAGGATAGAGGATAGGATAGGATAGAGGATGGGATAGGATAGAGGAGAGGATAGGATAGAGGATAGGATAGATGATAGGATAGGATAGAGCATAGGACAGGATAGATGATAGGATAGGATAGTGGATAGGTTAGGATAGAGGATAGGATAGGATAGAGGATAGGATAGGATAGAGGATAGGATAGGATAGAGGATAGGATCGGATAGAGGATAGGATAGGATAGAGGATAGGATAGGATAGAGGATAGGATAGGATAGAGGATAGGATAGCATAGAGGATAGGATAGGATAGAGGATAGGATAGGATAGAGGATAGGATAGGATAGAGGATGGGATAGGATAGAGGATAGGATAGGATAGAGGATTGGATAGAGGATAGGATAGGATAGAGGAATGGATAGGATAGAGGATTGGATAGGATAGTGGATAGATGATAGGATAGGATTGAGGATTGGATAGGATACAGGATAGGATCGGATAGAGGATAGGATAGGATAGAGGATAGGATAGGATAGAGGATAGGATAGGATAGACGATAAAATAGGATAGAGGATAGGATCGGATAGAGGATAGGATAGGATAGAGGATAGGATAGCATAGAGGATAGGATAGGATAGAGGATAGGATAGCATAGAGGATAGGATAGGATAGAGGATAGAATAGGTTAGAGGATAGGATAGGATAGAGGAGAGGATAGGATAGAGGATGGGATAGGATAGAGGATAGGATAGGATAGAGGATAGGATCGGATAGAGGATAGGATAGGATAGAGGATAGGATAGGATAGAGGATACGATAGGATAGAGGATAGGATAGCATAGAGGATAGGATAGGATAGAGGATAGGATAGGATAGAGGATAGGATAGGATAGAGGATAGGATAAGATAGAGGATAGGATAGGATAGAGGATAGGATAGCATAGAGGATAGGATAGGATAGAGGATAGGATAGGATAGAGGATAGGATAGGATAGAGGATAGGATAGGATAGAGGATAGGATAGAGGATAGGATAGAGGATAGGATAGAGGATAGGATAGAGGATAGGATAGAGGATAGGATAGGATAGAGGATAGGATCGGATAGAGGATAGGATAGGATAGAGGATAGGATAGGATAGAGGATAGGATAGGATAGAGGATAGGATAGGATAGAGGATAGGATAGGATAGAGGATAGGATAGGATAGAGGATAGGATAGGATAGAGGATAGGATAGGATAGAGGATAGGATAGGATAGAGGATAGGATAGGATAGAGGATAGGATAGGATAGAGGATAGGATAGGATAGAGGATAGGATAGGATAGAGGATAGGATAGGATAGAGGATAGGATAGGATAGAGGATAGGATAGGATAGAGGATAGGATAGGATAGAGGATAGGATAGGATAGAGGATAGGATAGGATAGAGGATAGGATAGGATAGAGGATAGAGGATAGAGGATAGGATAGGATAGAGGATAGGATAGGATAGTGGATAGGATAGGATAGAGGATAGGATAGGATAGAGGATAGGATAGGATAGAGGATAGGATAGGATAGAGGATAGGATCGGATAGAGGATAGGATAGGATAGAGGATAGGATCGGATAGAGGATAGGTTAGGATAGAGGATAGGATAGGATAGAGGATAGGATAGGATAGAGGATAGGATAGAGGATAGGATAGGATAGAGGATAGGATCGAATAGAGGATAGGGTAGAGGATAGGATAGGATACAGGATAGGATAGGATAGAGGATAGGATAGGGGATTTGATAGGATTGAGGATAGGATAGGATAGATGATAGGATAGGATAGAGGATAGGATAGGATAGAGGATAGCATAGGATAGAGGATAGGATAGAGGATAGGATAGGATAGAGGATAGGATAGCATAGAGGATAGGATAGGATAGAGGATAGGATAGGATAGAGGATAGGATAGGATAGAGGATGGGATAGGATAGAGGAGAGGATAGGATAGAGGATAGGATAGACGATAGGATAGGATAGAGCATAGGACAGGATAGATGATAGGATAGGATAGTGGATAGGATAGGATAGAGGATAGGATAGGATAGAGGATAGGATAGGATAGAGGATAGGATAGGATAGAGGATAGGATCGGATAGAGGATAGGATAGGATAGAGGATAGGATAGGATAGAGGATAGGATAGGATAGAGGATAGGATAGCATAGAGGATAGGATAGGATAGAGGATAGGATAGGATAGAGGATAGGATAGGATAGAGGATGGGATAGGATAGAGGATAGGATAGGATAGAGGATTGGATAGAGGATAGGATAGGATAGAGGAATGGATAGGATAGAGGATTGGATAGGATAGTGGATAGATGATAGGATAGGATTGAGGATTGGATAGGATACAGGATAGGATCGGATAGAGGATAGGATAGGATAGAGGATAGGATAGGATAGAGGATAGGATAGGATAGACGATAAAATAGGATAGAGGATAGGATCGGATAGAGGATAGGATAGGATAGAGGATAGGATAGGATAGAGGATAGGATAGGATAGAGGATAGGATAGCATAGAGGATAGGATAGGATAGAGGATAGAATAGGTTAGAGGATAGGATAGGATAGAGGAGAGGATAGGATAGAGGATGGGATAGGATAGAGGATAGGATAGGATAGAGGATAGGATAGGATAGAGGATAGGATCGGATAGAGGATAGGATAGGATAGAGGATAGGATAGGATAGAGGATACGATAGGATAGAGGATAGGATAGCATAGAGGATAGGATAGGATAGAGGATAGGATAGGATAGAGGATAGGATAGGATAGAGGATAGGATAGGATAGAGGATAGGATAGAGGATAGGATAGAGGATAGGATAGAGGATAGGATAGAGGATAGGATAGAGGATAGGATAGGATAGAGGATAGGATCGGATAGAGGATAGGATAGGATAGAGGATAGGATAGGATAGAGGATAGGATAGGATAGAGGATAGGATAGGATAGAGGATAGGATAGGATAGAGGATAGGATAGGATAGAGGATAGGATAGGATAGAGGATAGGATAGGATAGAGGATAGGATAGGATAGAGGATAGGATAGGATAGAGGATAGGATAGGATAGAGGATAGGATAGGATAGAGGATAGAGGATAGGATAGGATAGAGGATAGGATAGAGGATAGGATAGGATAGAGGATAGGATAGGATAGAGGATAGGATAGGATACAGGATAGGATAGGATAGAGGATAGGATAGGATAGAGGATAGGATAGGATAGAGGATAGGATAGGATAGAGGATATGATAGGACAGAGGAATGGATAGGATAGAGGATTGGATAGGATAGAGGATAGGATAGGATAGAGGATAGGATAGCATAGAGGATAGGATAGGATAGGATAGAGGATAGGATGGGATAGAGGATATAATAGGATAGAGGATAGGATAGGATAGAGGATAGGATAGGATAGAGGATAGGATAGGATAGAGGATAGGATAGGATAGAGGATAGAGGATAGGATAGGATAGAGGATAGGATAGGATAGAGGATAGGATAGGATAGAGGATAGGATAGGATAGAGGATAGGATAGGATAGAGGATAGGATAGGATAGAGGATAGGATAGGATAGAGGATAGGATAGGATAGAGGATACGATAGGATAGAGGATAGGATAGCATAGAGGATAGGATAGGATAGAGGGTAGGATAGGATAGAGGATAGGATAGGATAGAGGATAGGATAGGATAGAGGATAGGATAGAGGATAGGATAGAGGATAGGATAGAGGATAGGATAGAGGATAGGATAGAGGATAGGATAGGATAGAGGATAGGATCGGATAGAGGATAGGATAGGATAGAGGATAGGATAGGATAGAGGATAGGATAGGATAGAGGATAGGATCGGATAGAGGATAGGTTAGGATAGAGGATAGGATAGGATAGAGGATAGGATAGGATAGAGGATAGGATAGAGGATAGGATAGAGGATAGGATAGGACAGAGGATAGGATCGAATAGAGGATAGGATAGGATACAGGATAGGATAGGATAGAGGATAGGATAGGGGATTTGATAGGATTGAGGATAGGATAGGATAGATGATAGGATAGGATAGAGGATAGGATAGGATAGAGGATAGCATAGGATAGAGGATAGGATAGAGGATAGGATAGGATAGAGGATAGGATAGCATAGAGGATAGGATAGGATAGAGGATAGGATAGGATAGAGGATAGGATAGGATAGAGGATGGGATAGGATAGAGGAGAGGATAGGATAGAGGATAGGATAGACGATAGGATAGGATAGAGCATAGGACAGGATAGATGATAGGATAGGATAGTGGATAGGATAGGATAGAGGATAGGATAGGATAGAGGATAGGATAGGATAGAGGATAGGATAGGATAGAGGATAGGATCGGATAGAGGATAGGATAGGATAGAGGATAGGATAGGATAGAGGATAGGATAGGATAGAGGATAGGATAGCATAGAGGATAGGATAGGATAGAGGATAGGATAGGATAGAGGATAGGATAGGATAGAGGATGGGATAGGATAGAGGATAGGATAGGATAGAGGATTGGATAGAGGATAGGATAGGATAGAGGAATGGATAGGATAGAGGATTGGATAGGATAGTGGATAGATGATAGGATAGGATTGAGGATTGGATAGGATACAGGATAGGATCGGATAGAGGATAGGATAGGATAGAGGATAGGATAGGATAGAGGATAGGATAGGATAGACGATAAAATAGGATAGAGGATAGGATCGGATAGAGGATAGGATAGGATAGAGGATAGGATAGCATAGAGGATAGGATAGGATAGAGGATAGGATAGCATAGAGGATAGGATAGGATAGAGGATAGAATAGGTTAGAGGATAGGATAGGATAGAGGAGAGGATAGGATAGAGGATGGGATAGGATAGAGGATAGGATAGGATAGAGGATAGGATCGGATAGAGGATAGGATAGGATAGAGGATAGGATAGGATAGAGGATACGATAGGATAGAGGATAGGATAGCATAGAGGATAGGATAGGATAGAGGATAGGATAGGATAGAGGATAGGATAGGATAGAGGATAGGATAGGATAGAGGATAGGATAGGATAGAGGATAGGATAGCATAGAGGATAGGATAGGATAGAGGATAGGATAGGATAGAGGATAGGATAGGATAGAGGATAGGATAGGATAGAGGATAGGATAGAGGATAGGATAGAGGATAGGATAGAGGATAGGATAGAGGATAGGATAGAGGATAGGATAGGATAGAGGATAGGATCGGATAGAGGATAGGATAGGATAGAGGATAGGATAGGATAGAGGATAGGATAGGATAGAGGATAGGATAGGATAGAGGATAGGATAGGATAGAGGATAGGATAGGATAGAGGATAGGATAGGATAGAGGATAGGATAGGATAGAGGATAGGATAGGATAGAGGATAGGATAGGATAGAGGATAGGATAGGATAGAGGATAGGATAGGATAGAGGATAGGATAGGATAGAGGATAGGATAGGATAGAGGATAGGATAGGATAGAGGATAGGATAGGATAGAGGATAGGATAGGATAGAGGATAGGATAGGATAGAGGATAGGATAGGATAGAGGATAGGATAGGATAGAGGATAGGATAGGATAGAGGATAGGATAGGATAGAGGATAGAGGATAGAGGATAGGATAGGATAGAGGATAGGATAGGATAGTGGATAGGATAGGATAGAGGATAGGATAGGATAGAGGATAGGATAGGATAGAGGAGAGGATAGGATAGAGGATAGGATAGGATAGAGGATAGGATAGAGGATAGGATAGAGGATAGGATAGAGGATAGGATAGAGGATAGGATAGAGGATAGGATAGGATAGAGGATAGGATCGGATAGAGGATAGGATAGGATAGAGGATAGGATAGGATAGAGGATAGGATAGGATAGAGGATAGGATAGGATAGAGGATAGGATAGGATAGAGGATAGGATAGGATAGAGGATGGGATAGGATAGAGGATAGGATAGGATAGAGGATTGGATAGAGGATAGGATAGGATAGAGGAATGGATAGGATAGAGGATTGGATAGGATAGTGGATAGATGATAGGATAGGATTGAGGATTGGATAGGATACAGGATAGGATCGGATAGAGGATAGGATAGGATAGAGGATAGGATAGGATAGAGGATAGGATAGGATAGACGATAAAATAGGATAGAGGATAGGATCGGATAGAGGATAGGATAGGATAGAGGATAGGATAGCATAGAGGATAGGATAGGATAGAGGATAGGATAGCATAGAGGATAGGATAGGATAGAGGATAGAATAGGTTAGAGGATAGGATAGGATAGAGGAGAGGATAGGATAGAGGATGGGATAGGATAGAGGATAGGATAGGATAGAGGATAGGATCGGATAGAGGATAGGATAGGATAGAGGATAGGATAGGATAGAGGATACGATAGGATAGAGGATAGGATAGCATAGAGGATAGGATAGGATAGAGGATAGGATAGGATAGAGGATAGGATAGGATAGAGGATAGGATAGGATAGAGGATAGGATAGGATAGAGGATAGGATAGCATAGAGGATAGGATAGGATAGAGGATAGGATAGGATAGAGGATAGGATAGGATAGAGGATAGGATAGGATAGAGGATAGGATAGAGGATAGGATAGAGGATAGGATAGAGGATAGGATAGAGGATAGGATAGAGGATAGGATAGGATAGAGGATAGGATCAGATAGAGGATAGGATAGGATAGAGGATAGAATAGGATAGAGGATAGGATAGGATAGAGGATAGGATAGGATAGAGGATAGGATAGGATAGAGGATAGGATAGGATAGAGGATAGGATAGGATAGAGGATAGGATAGGATAGAGGATAGGATAGGATAGAGGATAGGATAGGATAGAGGATAGGATAGGATAGAGGATAGGATAGGATAGAGGATAGGATAGGATAGAGGATAGGATAGGATAGAGGATAGGATAGGATAGAGGATAGGATAGGATAGAGGATAGGATAGGATAGAGGATAGGATAGGATAGAGGATAGGATAGGATAGAGGATAGGATAGGATAGAGGATAGGATAGGATAGAGGATAGGATAGGATAGAGGATAGAGGATAGAGGATAGGATAGGATAGAGGATAGGATAGGATAGTGGATAGGATAGGATAGAGGATAGGATAGGATAGAGGATAGGATAGGATAGAGGATAGGATAGGATAGAGGATAGGATCGGATAGAGGATAGGATAGGATAGAGGATAGGATCGGATAGAGGATAGGTTAGGATAGAGGATAGGATAGGATAGAGGATAGGATAGGATAGAGGATAGGATAGAGGATAGGATAGGATAGAGGATAGGATCGAATAGAGGATAGGGTAGAGGATAGGATAGGATACAGGATAGGATAGGATAGAGGATAGGATAGGGGATTTGATAGGATTGAGGATAGGATAGGATAGATGATAGGATAGGATAGAGGATAGGATAGGATAGAGGATAGCATAGGATAGAGGATAGGATAGAGGATAGGATAGGATAGAGGATAGGATAGCATAGAGGATAGGATAGGATAGAGGATAGGATAGGATAGAGGATAGGATAGGATAGAGGATGGGATAGGATAGAGGAGAGGATAGGATAGAGGATAGGATAGACGATAGGATAGGATAGAGCATAGGACAGGATAGATGATAGGATAGGATAGTGGATAGGATAGGATAGAGGATAGGATAGGATAGAGGATAGGATAGGATAGAGGATAGGATAGGATAGAGGATAGGATCGGATAGAGGATAGGATAGGATAGAGGATAGGATAGGATAGAGGATAGGATAGGATAGAGGATAGGATAGCATAGAGGATAGGATAGGATAGAGGATAGGATAGGATAGAGGATAGGATAGGATAGAGGATGGGATAGGATAGAGGATAGGATAGGATAGAGGATTGGATAGAGGATAGGATAGGATAGAGGAATGGATAGGATAGAGGATTGGATAGGATAGTGGATAGATGATAGGATAGGATTGAGGATTGGATAGGATACAGGATAGGATCGGATAGAGGATAGGATAGGATAGAGGATAGGATAGGATAGAGGATAGGATAGGATAGACGATAAAATAGGATAGAGGATAGGATCGGATAGAGGATAGGATAGGATAGAGGATAGGATAGGATAGAGGATAGGATAGGATAGAGGATAGGATAGCATAGAGGATAGGATAGGATAGAGGATAGAATAGGTTAGAGGATAGGATAGGATAGAGGAGAGGATAGGATAGAGGATGGGATAGGATAGAGGATAGGATAGGATAGAGGATAGGA
This sequence comes from Halictus rubicundus, assembly GCF_050948215.1. NCBI lineage: Eukaryota > Metazoa > Arthropoda > Insecta > Hymenoptera > Halictidae > Halictus > Halictus rubicundus. Next base: position 10,415 of record NW_027489098.1, on the reverse strand, counting down.
TAGGATAGAGGATAGGATCGGATAGAGGATAGGATAGGATAGAGGATAGGATAGGATAGAGGATACGATAGGATAGAGGATAGGATAGCATAGAGGATAGGATAGGATAGAGGATAGGATAGGATAGAGGATAGGATAGGATAGAGGATAGGATAGGATAGAGGATAGGATAGAGGATAGGATAGAGGATAGGATAGAGGATAGGATAGAGGATAGGATAGAGGATAGGATAGGATAGAGGATAGGATCGGATAGAGGATAGGATAGGATAGAGGATAGGATAGGATAGAGGATAGGATAGGATAGAGGATAGGATAGGATAGAGGATAGGATAGGATAGAGGATAGGATAGGATAGAGGATAGGATAGGATAGAGGATAGGATAGGATAGAGGATAGGATAGGATAGAGGATAGGATAGGATAGAGGATAGGATAGGATAGAGGATAGGATAGGATAGAGGATAGGATAGGATAGAGGATAGGATAGGATAGAGGATAGAGGATAGGATAGGATAGAGGATAGGATAGAGGATAGGATAGGATAGAGGATAGGATAGGATAGAGGATAGGATAGGATACAGGATAGGATAGGATAGAGGATAGGATAGGATAGAGGATAGGATAGGATAGAGGATAGGATAGGATAGAGGATATGATAGGACAGAGGAATGGATAGGATAGAGGATTGGATAGGATAGAGGATAGGATAGGATAGAGGATAGGATAGCATAGAGGATAGGATAGGATAGGATAGAGGATAGGATGGGATAGAGGATATAATAGGATAGAGGATAGGATAGGATAGAGGATAGGATAGGATAGAGGATAGGATAGGATAGAGGATAGGATAGGATAGAGGATAGGATCGGATAGAGGATAGGATAGGATAGAGGATAGAGGATAGGATAGGATAGAGGATAGGATAGGATAGAGGATAGGATAGGATAGAGGATAGGATAGGATAGAGGATAGGATAGGATAGAGGATAGGATAGGATAGAGGATAGGATAGGATAGAAGATAGGATAGGATAGAGGATAGGATAGGATAGAGGATAGGATAGGATAGAGGATAGGATAGGATAGAGGATAGGATAGGATAGAGGATAGGATAGGATAGGATAGAGGATAGGATAGGATAGAGGATAGGATAGGATAGAGGATAGGATAGAGGATAGGATAGAGGATAGGATAGAGGATAGGATAGAGGATAGGATAGGATAGAGGATAGGATCGGATAGAGGATAGGATAGGATAGAGGATAGGATAGGATAGAGGATAGGATAGGATAGAGGATAGGATAGGATAGAGGATAGGATAGGATAGAGGATAGGATAGGATAGAGGATAGGATAGGATAGAGGATAGGATAGGATAGAGGATAGGATAGGATAGAGGATAGGATAGGATAGAGGATAGGATAGGATAGAGGATAGGATAGGATAGAGGATAGGATAGGATAGAGGATAGGATAGGATAGAGGATAGGATAGGATAGAGGATAGAGGATAGGATAGGATAGAGGATAGGATAGAGGATAGGATAGGATAGAGGATAGGATAGGATAGAGGATAGGATAGGATACAGGATAGGATAGGATAGAGGATAGGATAGGATAGAGGATAGGATAGGATAGAGGATAGGATAGGATAGAGGATATGATAGGACAGAGGAATGGATAGGATAGAGGATTGGATAGGATAGAGGATAGGATAGGATAGAGGATAGGATAGCATAGAGGATAGGATAGGATAGGATAGAGGATAGGATGGGATAGAGGATATAATAGGATAGAGGATAGGATAGGATAGAGGATAGGATAGGATAGAGGATAGGATAGGATAGAGGATAGGATAGGATAGAGGATAGGATCGGATAGAGGATAGGATAGGATAGAGGATAGAGGATAGGATAGGATAGAGGATAGGATAGGATAGAGGATAGGATAGGATAGAGGATAGGATAGGATAGAGGATAGGATAGGATAGAGGATAGGATAGGATAGAGGATAGGATAGGATAGAAGATAGGATAGGATAGAGGATAGGATAGGATAGAGGATAGGATAGGATAGAGGATAGGATAGGATAGAGGATAGGATAGGATAGAGGATAGGATAGGATAGGATAGAGGATAGGATAGGATAGAGGATAGGATAGGATAGAGGATAGGATAGGATAGAGGATAGGATAGGATAGAGGATAGGATAGGATAGAGGATAGGATAGGATAGAGGATAGGATAGGATAGAGGATAGGATAGGATAGAGGATAGGATAGGATAGAGGATAGAGGATAGGATAGGATAGAGGATAGGAATAGGATAGTGGATAGGATAGGATAGAGGATAAGATAGGATAGAGGATAGGATTGGATAGAGGATAGGATAGGATAGAGGATAGGATCGGATAGAGGATAAGTTAGGATAGAGGATAGGATAGGATAGAGGATAGGATAGGATAGAGCATAGGATAGAGGATAGGATAGAGGATAGGATAGGATAGAGGATAGCATAGGATAGAGGATAGGATAGAGGATAGGATAGGATAGAGGATAGGATAGCATAGAGGATAGGATAGGATAGAGGATAGGATAGGATAGAGGATAGGATAGGATAGAGGATGGGATAGGATAGAGGAGAGGATAGGATAGAGGATAGGATAGACGATAGGATAGGATAGAGCATAGGACAGGATAGATGATAGGATAGGATAGTGGATAGGATAGGATAGAGGATAGGATAGGATAGAGGATAGGATAGGATAGAGGATAGGATAGGATAGAGGATAGGATCGGATAGAGGATAGGATAGGATAGAGGATAGGATAGGATAGAGGATAGGATAGGATAGAGGATAGGATAGCATAGAGGATAGGATAGGATAGAGGATAGGATAGGATAGAGGATAGGATAGGATAGAGGATGGGATAGGATAGAGGATAGGATAGGATAGAGGATTGGATAGAGGATAGGATAGGATAGAGGAATGGATAGGATAGAGGATTGGATAGGATAGTGGATAGATGATAGGATAGGATTGAGGATTGGATAGGATACAGGATAGGATCGGATAGAGGATAGGATAGGATAGAGGATAGGATAGGATAGAGGATAGGATAGGATAGACGATAAAATAGGATAGAGGATAGGATCGGATAGAGGATAGGATAGGATAGAGGATAGGATAGCATAGAGGATAGGATAGGATAGAGGATAGGATAGCATAGAGGATAGGATAGGATAGAGGATAGAATAGGTTAGAGGATAGGATAGGATAGAGGAGAGGATAGGATAGAGGATGGGATAGGATAGAGGATAGGATAGGATAGAGGATAGGATCGGATAGAGGATAGGATAGGATAGAGGATAGGATAGGATAGAGGATACGATAGGATAGAGGATAGGATAGCATAGAGGATAGGATAGGATAGAGGATAGGATAGGATAGAGGATAGGATAGGATAGAGGATAGGATAGGATAGAGGATAGGATAGGATAGAGGATAGGATAGAGGATAGGATAGAGGATAGGATAGAGGATAGGATAGAGGATAGGATAGAGGATAGGATAGGATAGAGGATAGGATCGGATAGAGGATAGGATAGGATAGAGGATAGGATAGGATAGAGGATAGGATAGGATAGAGGATAGGATAGGATAGAGGATAGGATAGGATAGAGGATAGGATAGGATAGAGGATAGGATAGGATAGAGGATAGGATAGGATAGAGGATAGGATAGGATAGAGGATAGGATAGGATAGAGGATAGGATAGGATAGAGGATAGGATAGGATAGAGGATAGGATAGGATAGAGGATAGGATATGATAGAGTATACGATATTATAGAGGGTAGGATAGGATAGAGCATAGGATAGGGGATTGGATAGGATAGGATAGAGGATAGGATAGGATAGCGGATTGGATAGGATACAGGAAAGGATAGACTTGAGGATAGATGATAGGGTAGGATAGAAGATAGGATAGGATAGAGGATAGGATATGATAGAGCATAGAATAGGATAGAGGATAGGATAGGATAGAGGATAGGATAGGATAGAGGATAGGATAGGATAGAGGATAGGATAGGATAGAGGATAGGATAGGATAGAGGATAGGATAGGATAGAGGATAGGATAGGATAGAGGATAGGATAGGATAGAGGATAGGATAGGATAGAGGATAGGATAGGATAGAGGATAGAGGATAGGATAGGATAGAGGATAGGATAGGATAGAGGATAGGATAGGATAGAGGATAGGATAGGATAGAGGATAGGATAGGATAGAGTGATAGGATAGGATAGAGGATAGGATAGGATAGAGGATAGGATAGGATAGAGGATAGGATAGGATAGAGGATAGGATAGGATAGAGGATAGGATAGGATAGAGGATAGGATAGGATAGAGGATAGGATAGGATAGAGGATAGGATAGGATAGAGGATAGGATAGGATAGAGGATAGGATAGGATAGAGGATAGGATAGGATAGAGGATAGGATCGGATAGAGGATAGGATAGGATAGAGGATAGGATAGGATAGAGGATAGGATAGGATAGAGGATAGGATAGCATAGAGGATAGGATAGGATAGAGGATAGGATGGGATAGAGGATAGGATAGGATAGAGGATAGGATAGAGGATAGGATAGAGGATAGGAGAGAGGATAGGATAGGATAGAGGATAGGATCGGATAGAGGATAGGATAGGATAGAGGATAGGATAGGATAGAGGATAGGATAGAGGATAGGATAGGATAGAGGATAGGATAGCATAGAGGATAGGATAGGATAGAGGATAGGATAGGATAGAGGATGGGATAGGATAGAGGATAGGATAGGATAGAGGATAGGATCGGATAGAGGATATAATAGGATAGAGGATAGGATAGGATAGAGGATAGGATAGGATAGAGGATAGGATAGGATAGAGGATGGGATAGGATAGAAGATAGGATAGGATAGAGGATAGGATAGGATACAGGATAGGATAGGATAGAGGATGGGATAGGATAGAGGATAGGATAGGATAGGATAGAGGAGAGGATAGGATAGAGGATAGGATAGACGATAGGATAGGATAGAGCATAGGACAGGATAGATGATAGGATAGGATAGTGGATAGGATAGGATAGAGGATAGGATAGGATAGAGGATAGGATAGCATAGAGGATAGGATAGGATAGAGGATAGGATGGGATAGAGGATAGGATAGGATAGAGGATACGATAGAGGATAGGATAGAGGATAGGAGAGAGGACAGGATAGGATAGAGGATAGGATCGGATAGAGGATAGGATAGGATAGAGGATAGGATAGGATAGAGGATAGGATAGGATAGAGGATAGGATAGAGGATAGGATAGAGGATAGGATAGGATAGAGGATAGGATAGCATAGAGGATAGGATAGGATAGAGGATAGGATAGGATAGAGGATAGGATAGGATAGAGGATGGGATAGGATAGAGGATAGGATAGGATAGAGGATAGGATCGGATAGAGGATATAATAGGATAGAGGATAGGATAGGATAGAGGATAGGATAGGATAGAGGATAGGATAGGATAGAGGATAGGATCGGATAGAGGATAGGATAGGATAGAGGATAGGATAGGATAGAGGATAGGATAGGATAGAGGATAGGATAGGATAGAGGATAGGATAGGATAGAGGATAGGATCGGATAGAGGATAGGATAGGATAGAGGATAGAGGATAGGATAGGATAGAGGATAGGATAGGATAGAGGATAGGATAGGATAGAGGATAGGATAGGATAGAGGATAGGATAGGATAGAGGATAGGATAGGATAGAGGATAGGATAGGATAGAGGATAGGATAGGATAGAGGATAGGATAGGATAGAGGATAGGATAGGATAGAGGATAGGATAGGATAGAGGATAGGATAGGATAGAGGATAGGATAGGATAGAGGATAGGATAGGATAGAGGATAGGATAGGATAGAGGATAGGATCGGATAGAGGATAGGATAGGATAGAGGATAGGATAGGATAGAGGATAGGATAGGATAGAGGATAGGATAGCATAGAGGATAGGATAGGATAGAGGATAGGATGGGATAGAGGATAGGATAGGATAGAGGATAGGATAGAGGATAGGATAGAGGATAGGAGAGAGGATAGGATAGGATAGAGGATAGGATCGGATAGAGGATAGGATAGGATAGAGGATAGGATAGGATAGGGGATAGGATAGAGGATAGGATAGAGGATAGAGGATAGGATAGCATAGAGGATAGGATAGGATAGAGGATAGGATAGGATAGAGGATGGGATAGGATAGAGGATAGGATAGGATAGAGGATAGGATCGGATAGAGGATATAATAGGATAGAGGATAGGATAGGATAGAGGATAGGATAGGATAGAGGATAGGATAGGATAGAGGATGGGATAGGATAGAAGATAGGATAGGATAGAGGATAGGATAGGATACAGGATAGGATAGGATAGAGGATGGGATAGGATAGAGGATAGGATAGGATAGAGGAGAGGATAGGATAGAGGATAGGATAGACGATAGGATAGGATAGAGCATAGGACAGGATAGATGATAGGATAGGATAGAGGATAGGATAGGATAGAGGATAGGATAGGATAGAGGATAGGATAGCATAGAGGATAGGATAGGATAGAGGATAGGATGGGATAGAGGATAGGATAGGATAGAGGATAGGATAGAGGATAGGATAGAGGATAGGAGAGAGGATAGGATAGGATAGAGGATAGGATCGGATAGAGGATAGGATAGGATAGAGGATAGGATAGGATAGAGGATAGGATAGAGGATAGGATAGGATAGAGGATAGGATAGCATAGAGGATAGGATAGGATAGAGGATAGGATAGGATAGAGGATAGGATAGGATAGAGGATGGGATAGGATAGAGGATAGGATAGGATAGAGGATAGGATCGGATAGAGGATATAATAGGATAGAGGATAGGATAGGATAGAGGATAGGATAGGATAGAGGATAGGATAGGATAGAGGATAGGATCGGATAGAGGATAGGATAGGATAGAGGATAGGATAGGATAGAGGATAGGATAGGATAGAGGATAGGATAGGATAGAGGATAGGATAGGATAGAGGATAGGATAGGATAGAGGATAGGATAGGATAGAGGATAGGATAGGATAGAGGATAGGATAGGATAGAGGATAGGATAGGATAGAGGATAGGATAGGATAGAGGATAGGATAGGATAGAGGATAGAATAGGATAGAGGATAGGATAGGATAGAGGATAGGATAGGATAGAGGATAGGATAGGATAGATGATAGAGGATAGAGGATAGGATAGGATAGGATAGAGGATAGGATAGGATAGTGGATAGGATAGGATAGAGGATAGGATAGGATAGAGGATAGGATAGGATAGAGGATAGGATAGGATAGTGGATAGGATAGGATAGAGGATAGGATAGGATAGAGGATAGGATAGGATAGAGGATAGGATAGGATAGAGGATAGGATCGGATAGAGGATAGGTTAGGATAGAGGATAGGATCGGATAGAGGATAGGATAGGATAGAGGATAGGATAGGATAGAGGATAGGATAGGATAGAGGATAGGATAGGATAGAGGATAGGATAGGATAGAGGATAGGATAGGATAGAGGATAGGATAGGATAGAGGATAGGATAGGATAGAGGATAGGATAGGATAGAGGATAGGATAGGATAGAGGATAGGATAGGATAGAGGATAGGATAGGATAGAGGATAGGATAGGATAGAGGATAGGATAGGATAGAGGATAGGATCGGATAGAGGATAGGATAGGATAGAGGATAGGATAGGATAGAGGATAGGATAGGATAGAGGATAGGATAGCATAGAGGATAGGATAGGATAGAGGATAGGATGGGATAGAGGATAGGATAGGATAGAGGATAGGATAGAGGATAGGATAGAGGATAGGAGAGAGGATAGGATAGGATAGAGGATAGGATCGGATAGAGGATAGGATAGGATAGAGGATAGGATAGGATAGAGGATAGGATAGAGGATAGGATAGGATAGAGGATAGGATAGCATAGAGGATAGGATAGGATAGAGGATAGGATAGGATAGAGGATGGGATAGGATAGAGGATAGGATAGGATAGAGGATAGGATCGGATAGAGGATATAATAGGATAGAGGATAGGATAGGATAGAGGATAGGATAGGATAGAGGATAGCATAGGATAGAGGATGGGATAGGATAGAAGATAGGATAGGATAGAGGATAGGATAGGATACAGGATAGGATAGGATAGAGGATGGGATAGGATAGAGGATAGGATAGGATAGAGGAGAGGATAGGATAGAGGATAGGATAGACGATAGGATAGGATAGAGCATAGGACAGGATAGATGATAGGATAGGATAGTGGATAGGATAGGATAGAGGATAGGATAGGATAGAGGATAGGATAGGATAGAGGATAGGATAGGATAGAGCATAGGATCGGATAGAGGATAGGATAGGATAGAGGATAGGATAGGATAGAGGATAGGATAGGATAGAGGATAGGATAGCATAGAGGATAGGATAGGATAGAGGATAGGATGGGATAGAGGATAGGATAGGATAGAGGATAGGATAGAGGATAGGATAGAGGATAGGAGAGAGGATAGGATAGGATAGAGGATAGGATCGGATAGAGGATAGGATAGGATAGAGGATAGGATAGGATAGAGGATAGGATAGAGGATAGGATAGGATAGAGGATAGGATAGCATAGAGGATAGGATAGGATAGAGGATAGGATAGGATAGAGGATAGGATAGGATAGAGGATGGGATAGGATAGAGGATAGGATAGGATAGAGGATAGGATCGGATAGAGGATATAATAGGATAGAGGATAGGATAGGATAGAGGATAGGATAGGATAGAGGATAGGATAGGATAGAGGATAGGATCGGATAGAGGATAGGATAGGATAGAGGATAGGATAGGATAGAGGATAGGATAGGATAGAGGATAGGATAGGATAGAGGATAGGATAGGATAGAGGATAGGATAGGATAGAGGATAGGATAGGATAGAGGATAGGATAGGATAGAGGATAGGATCGGATAGAGGATAGGTTAGGATAGAGGATAGGATCGGATAGAGGATAGGATAGGATAGAGGATAGGATAGGATAGAGGATAGGATAGGATAGAGGATAGGATAGGATAGAGGATAGGATAGGATAGAGGATAGGATAGGATAGAGGATAGGATAGGATAGAGGATAGGATAGGATAGAGGATAGGATAGGATAGAGGATAGGATAGGATAGAGGATAGGATAGGATAGAGGATAGGATAGGATAGAGGATAGGATAGGATAGAGGATAGGATCGGATAGAGGATAGGATAGGATAGAGGATAGGATAGGATAGAGGATAGGATAGGATAGAGGATAGGATAGCATAGAGGATAGGATAGGATAGAGGATAGGATGGGATAGAGGATAGGATAGGATAGAGGATAGGATAGAGGATAGGATAGAGGATAGGAGAGAGGATAGGATAGGATAGAGGATAGGATCGGATAGAGGATAGGATAGGATAGAGGATAGGATAGCATAGAGGATAGGATAGGATAGAGGATAGGATAGGATAGAGGATAGGATAGGATAGAGGATGGGATAGGATAGAGGATAGGATAGGATAGAGGATAGGATCGGATAGAGGATAGGATAGGATAGAGCATAGGATCGGATAGAGGATAGGATAGGATAGAGGATAGGATAGGATAGAGGATAGGATAGGATAGAGGATAGGATAGCATAGAGGATAGGATAGGATAGAGGATAGGATGGGATAGAGGATAGGATAGGATAGAGGATAGGATAGGATAGAGGATGGGATAGGATAGAGGATAGGATAGGATAGAGGATAGGATCGGATAGAGGATATAATAGGATAGAGGATAGGATAGGATAGAGGATAGGATAGGATAGAGGATAGCATAGGATAGAGGATGGGATAGGATAGAAGATAGGATAGGATAGAGGATAGGATAGGATACAGGATAGGATAGGATAGAGGATGGGATAGGATAGAGGATAGGATAGGATAGAGGAGAGGATAGGATAGAGGATAGGATAGACGATAGGATAGGATAGAGCATAGGACAGGATAGATGATAGGATAGGATAGTGGATAGGATAGGATAGAGGATAGGATAGGATAGAGGATAGGATAGGATAGAGGATAGGATAGGATAGAGCATAGGATCGGATAGAGGATAGGATAGGATAGAGGATAGGATAGGATAGAGGATAGGATAGGATAGAGGATAGGATAGCATAGAGGATAGGATAGGATAGAGGATAGGATGGGATAGAGGATAGGATAGGATAGAGGATAGGATAGAGGATAGGATAGAGGATAGGAGAGAGGATAGGATAGGATAGAG